>NC_090647.1:8396727-8669227 GCF_040937935.1 Hyperolius riggenbachi
CAAATCTAGCAGGAATTACATAAATTAGCATTCAGGTGGGAGGCTTCGGTTGGACGCAATTGTGAATTGCATCGTTTACAGGGACGCCCCGTGTAGGCACATCTCCCACACGGTCCCCATACTCATACTCTACAGCCTAGGTTCTCAACGTGTGGTACGCGTACCCCAGGGGGTACTTCTGACTGTTCCAGGGGGTACTCGGGCTTGATTTACTTAACCAAATATAACAAATTTAGAGTTTTTGATAATGATAAATCTTATTTAAACAACACCAAATTTGTATTTTAGCTAATTAAAAGCAATAGTAAATGCTTGGAAATTGTGAACAAACAATTATGTACTACAATTTAAATATATATTTGTCAAGGGGTACTTGTGATAATGTTTACTATGCTAGGGGGTACTTGGTGAGCACAGGGTTTTAAAAGGGGTACATACCAATAAAATGTTGAGAAACACTGCTCTACAGGATCCAGAGGCTTCCATTACGTGTTTCTGAACCCGAGCTCTCTTAAAGAGAAGCTCTGACCAAGAATTGAACTTTATCCCAATCAGTAGCTGATGCCCCCTTTTACGAGAAATCTAATCCTTTTCACAAACAGACCATCAGGGGGCGCTGTATGACTGATATTGTGGTGAAACCCCTCCCACAAAGAAATTCTGAGTATGTACTCTTGCCACTTTCCTGTCTGTGAACCTTGTTACATTGTGGGAAATAGCTGTTTACAGCTGTTTCCAACTGCCAAAACAGCAAGCAGCAGCTACATCACTTGCCGGCAGTAAAAACCATGTGATAAAAGGCAGAATGTAAATCAGGGATTTAAAATACAGTGGGTTTCAAAAGTATTCGGCCTGCTTAAAGTTTTCCACATTTTGTCACATTACTGCCACAAACATGCTTCAATTTTATTGGAATTCCATGTGAAAGACCAATACAAAGTGATGTACATGTGAGAAGTGGAACGAAAATCATACATCATTCCAAACATTTTTTACAAATAAATAACTGCAAAGTGGTGTGTGCGTAATTATTTAGCCCCCTGAGTCAATACTTTGTAGAACCACCTTTTGCTGCAATTACAGCTGCCAGTCTTTTAGGGTATGTCTCTACCAGCTTTGCACATCTAGAGACTGAAATCCTTGCCCATTCTTCTTTGCAAAACAGCTCCAGCTCAGTCAGATTAGATGGACAGCATTTGTGAACAGCAGTTTTCAGATCTTGCCACAGATTCTCGATTGGATTTAGATCTGGACTTTGACTGGGCCAGATTTTTGAGACCTTTGATTGGTCAGCTTGTAATAATGATGTACTATATAAGACATTGGTTAAGGTATGTTCTTTGAGACTGTCAAGGCTTGATAAAGGGGCACGACATCGCTCCGAAACGTCGCACTCTATTTACTATGACGGCCTTTTAATAAAGTAAAAGAGCATATTGGATGGTGCCGGCTGTTCCTTTCGTTCTACATAATTATTGTAAAAATGAAGCACTTTTTTTATTACATTTTCACTGTGTCCACTGCTATCCTATCCACTACTGCCCTTTCCACTGCTGCCCTGTCCACTGTTACTATGTCCACTGCTGCCCCGTCCACTGTTACTATGTCCACTGCTGCCCTGTCCACTGTTACTATGTCCACTGCTGCCCCGTCCACTGTTACTGTGTCCACTGCTGCCCTATAATTCCTGGGGCTTCTTCCTGCTCTTTGTGGTACCTCTACTCCCTCCCAGTCATACCTGGGCTTCTTCCTGCCCCCTGTGGTACCTCTGCTCCCTCCCAGCCCTTCCTGGGGCTTCCTCCGACCCATACTGTGTCCACTGCTATCCTATCCACTACTGCCCTATTCACTGCTGCCCTGTCCACTGTTACTATGTCCACTGCTGCCCTATCCACTGTTACTATGTCCACTGCTGCCCTATCCACTGTTACTATGTCCACTGCTGCCCTATCCACTGTTACTGTGTCAATTGCTGCCCTATCCACTGCTGCCCCGTCCACTGTTACTGTGTTCAGTGCTGCCTTAACCATTACTGCCCTTTCCACTGCTGCCCTGTCCACTGTTCTTGTGTCAACTGCTGCCCTGTCCACTGTTCTTGTGTCCACTACTGCCCTATCCACTGCTGCCCTCGCTATTGTAACTGTGTCCAGTGCTACCCTATAATTCCTGGGGCTTCTTCCTGCCCCCCTGTAGTACCACTGCTCCCTCCCAGTCATCCCTGGAGTTTCTTCCCGCCCCCTGTGGTACCTCTTCTCCCTCCCAGCCATTCCTGGCGCTTCCTCCTACCCATACTGTGTCCACTGCTATCCTATCCACTACTGCCCTATTCACTGCTGCCCTGTCCACTGTCACTGTGTCCATGGCTGCCTTAACCACTGCTGCCCTTTCCACTGCTGCCCTTTCCACTGCTGCCCTGTCCACTTTTACTTAGTTCACTGCTGCCCTGACCACTGTTACAGTGTCCAGTGCTGCCCTGTCCACTACTGCCCTGTCCACTGCTGTCCTGTCCACTGCTCTTGTGTCCACTGCTGCCCTGTCCACTGCTGTCCTGTACACTGTTACTGTGTCCACTGCTGCCCTATCCACTACTGCCCTATCCACCACTGCTAGTGTTGGGCGAACAGTGTTCGCCACTGTTCGGGTTCTGCAGAACATCACCCTGTTCGGGTGATGTTCGTGTTCGGCCGAACACCTGATGGTGTTCGGCCAAACCGTTCGGCCACATGGCCGAACTAAGAGCGCATGGCCGAACGTTCCCCGAACGTTCGGCTAGCGCTGTGATTGGCCGAACGGGTCACATGGTTCGGACCCAAACGCGCTCTGATTGGCCGAACTGTCACTGCCGCTGCTGGGAATAGTAGTACACCGCTCGCTCAGCATTCTGTTTACTGCCACTCTGTGTACCTCGCTCAGCCACACTATATAGCATTCTGTTTACTGTTCTGTGTCTGCTGGGAATAGTAGTACACCGCTCGCTCAGCCACACTATATAGCATTCTGTTTACTGCCACTCTGTGTACCTCGCTCAGCCACACTATATAGCATTCTGTTTACTGTTCTGTGTCTGCTGGGAATAGTAGTACACCGCTCACCCGCCACTGTATAGCATTGTGCTCTGTGTCGCTGCTGGGAATAGTGGTACACCGCTCACCCGCCACTGTATAGCATTGTGCTCTGTGTCGCTGCTGGGAATAGTGGTACACCGCTCAGCCACACTATATAGCATTCTGTTTACTGTTCTGTGTCTGCTGGGAATAGTAGTACACCGCTCGCTCAGCCACACTATATAGCATTCTGTTTACTGCCACTCTGTGTACCTCGCTCAGCCACACTATATAGCATTCTGTTTACTGTTCTGTGTCTGCTGGGAATAGTAGTACACCGCTCGCTTAGCCACGCTATATAGCATTCTGTTTACTGCCACTCTGTGTACCTCGCTCAGCCACACTATATAGCATTCTGTTTACTGTTCTGTGTCTGCTGGGAATAGTAGTACACCGCTCGCTAAGCCACACTATATAGCATTCTGTTTACTGCCACTCTGTGTACCTCGCTCAGCCACACTATATAGCATTCTGTTTACTGCCACTCTGTGTCTTCTGGGAATAGTAGTACACCGCTCACCCGCCACTGTATAGCATTGTGCTCTGTGTCGCTGCTGGGAATAGTGGTACACCGCTCACCCGCCACTGTATAGCATTGTCCTCTGTGTCGCTGCTGGGAATAGTGGTACACCGCTCACCCGCCACTGTATAGCATTGTGCTCTGTGTCGCTGCTGGGAATAGTGGTACACCGCTCAGCCACACTATATAGCATTCTGTTTACTGTTCTGTGTCTGCTGGGAATAGTAGTACACCGCTCGCTCAGCCACACTATATAGCATTCTGTTTACTGCCACTCTGTGTACCTCGCTCAGCCACACTATATAGCATTCTGTTTACTGCCACTCTGTGTCTGCTGGGAATAGTAGTACACCGCTCACCCGCCACTGTATAGCATTGTGCTCTGTGTCGCTGCTGGGAATAGTGGTACACCGCTCACCCGCCACTGTATAGCATTGTGCTCTGTGTCGCTGCTGGGAATAGTGGTACACCGCTCACTCGCCACTGTATAGCATTGTGCTATGTGTCGCTGCTGGGAATAGTGGTACTGTATAGCATTTCTGTACTGCCACTGTACTGCTGCCAGTCAGCGTGTACTGTAAGGATAAGTGAAATGAGGAAGAAATCCGGTGAAAGAGGGAGGGGCAAGGGAAGAGGTGTTTCCCCTGACGGTTCACGTACAGGCCACAGGGGAGCACCCAAGAAAACCCACTCAATACCGCCCATGTTGTCCAGGACAACAACCCTCACAAATCCAAAAGAACAGGACCAGATAATTACTTGGATGACCTCTCAAGCGTCCAGCAGTGGGTTAAGCAGCACCAGCACATCACGCACGAGGTCCGAGTCCTCAGCCAGTTACAAGGAGCCAGTGGGCACAAAGCTGACACAACCGGCAGCGACACCACGCACACAACTGCCAGATAACCAGTCCGATGAATTACCTCAGGACACAATGGGGTATTCGCAGGAGCTATTCCCAGCCCAACAAACTTCCACCTTTCAAAGGTCAAGGGAGGAACAGCCAGAAATGTTGTGCCCGGATTCACAACCATTAACTGTGGGAAATGCACCGCGCACTGAAATACAAGGCGAGTCCGAGGAGGACTCGGAAACCCAAATCCCAGAGCAAGTTGGGCAGGAGGGGTTGCAATTGCAGGAGGTCGGCCGACAAGATCTGGAAGACGACGTTGGAGTGAGCTGCGCAGAGGTTGTTCTGGGGAGCTCTACTCCACGGCGGCGGCCCCCCACAATGACATATGACGAGTTTGAGGAGATGGAAGAGGAGGGTATGGACAATGTGGACATAGACCCAGATTTTGTTTGTGAACGAGAACATCGTCGTCGTAGCAGCAGCACAGATGAGTCTGTTGAAGAACCCACTGCTGCACGAGTTCGCCTTGTGCCACAAGGTAGGCGGCGCGCAATTTCAGGCACCACAAGCGTGGAAGTTCAAGTGAGAGGCAAAAGAGGAGCAAACAGAAATCGCCAGCAAGGCAGGTACTCCAAAGTCTGGGCTTTCTTTGAAGACTGCACTGAGGATGTTACCATGGCGATTTGCTAGGTGTGCAAGACCTGCCTGAGCAGGGGGAAAAGTATTAACAACCTCTCCACCACCAGCATGAGCCGCCACATGCTATCCAAACATCCCACTCTGTGGGCAAACGCGGCAGGACAGGGTACCAGCAACACTGCCTCCCTTGGGTTCACCAGACTCACCACCAGACCCGCCTCAGCAGCAGCAGTAGCCCAGCCATTGCGTGGTTCACAACATTCACAAACATCAGACGACGCTGACACTGTCACTTTCCGGAGTAGTGCTCTTG
Source organism: Hyperolius riggenbachi (assembly GCF_040937935.1). NCBI lineage: Eukaryota > Metazoa > Chordata > Amphibia > Anura > Hyperoliidae > Hyperolius > Hyperolius riggenbachi. The sequence continues at coordinate 8,402,157 of NC_090647.1, forward strand.
AGGTCTCCCAGTGTTCATCAAACACAACAACCAACAGTCCTTCGGTGTGCAGCGCTACGGTTCAGTTGTCTGTGTCGGAGATGTTTGAACGCAAGAGGAAATTGCCAGCAAATGACCCCCGGGCCGTGGCAGTAACAGCCAGCATAGCCAAGCTTCTGGCCTGCGAAATGCTGCCATATCGAGTGGTGGAGACAAACAGCTTCAAGGGCATGATGTCAGTGGCCATCCCACGTTACGTGGTTCCCAGCCGCTACCACTTTGTCTGCAGTGCCTGAGATGAGCACGTGGTCAGCAAAATAACCCGAAGCTTGAAGAATGCCGTTGCCTGCAAGGTTCACCTCACCACTGACACCTGGACGAGTGCGTTCGGCCAGGGTCGATACATCTCCCTTACCGCGCACTGGGTGAACCTTGTGGAGCCTGGCAGCGATTCCTCACCTGCTACGGCGCGGGTGTTGCCCACGCCGCAAACAGCTGCACCGCCGTCCCTCCCACTGGATAACAACAGCAGCACCTACCTCTCTGACTCCTTCTCCTCCAACGCATCTCAAAGCTGTACCTCATCCGGAAACGCTAACCCAACAGCAGTAGGATCGTGGAAGCAGTGCAGCACAGCTGTTGGCAATGGCATGCGTCAGCAAGCGTTGCTGAAGCTGATCTGCCTTGGGGATAAGCAGCACACAGGGGAGGAAATTTGGAGGGGAATAAAGGAACAGACGGATTTGTGGCTGGCACCGCTGGACCTGAAACCGGGCATGGTTGTGTGTGATAATGGGAGTAATCTCATTTGCGCTTTAAGGTTGGCTAAGCTGACACACATCCCTTGCCTGGCGCACGTGATGAACCTAGTAGTTCAGCGGTTCCTGAGGACATACCCAGGCGTGGCCGATCTTCTGTTGAAGGTGCGACGAGTGGCCAAACATTGCAGAAATTCCAGTACTGCTTCGGGGGCACTCGCCAAGATGCAGGAGCGCTTCAATCTCCCCCACCATCGCTTGCTGTGTGATGTCCCTACACGCTGGAATTCTACGCTGCACATGCTAGCCCGCTTTTGCGAGCAGAAGAGTGCAGTGGTCCAGTACATGACGGCACAGTACCGAGGCGCATCCGGACAGCTGCCAAGCTTCTGTGGATCCGATTGGGCCAACATGTTGGACCTCTGCCAAGTCCTCCAAAATTTTGAGCAATCCACGTTGCTTGTGAGCAGTGACAACTCTTCAGTCAGCATTACCATACCACTGCTGTGTTTACTGAAGAGGTCGATGTTGAAAATCAAGGAAACAGCTGTCATGATGCAACTGGGGGAATCTGAGGGAGAAAACGATCAGCGTGATGGTACCAACATCAGGCCATCCGCCTCAGGAAACGCTGGCCCCAGCAGCTATGACGAAGAAGAGGAGGAGGAACAGCTGGAGTTGGAGCAGGAATTTCCTGCCACCACTGACGAGGGCCAGAGCGGTGCACGTTGGACTTCCACAATTCAGCGCGAATGGTCAGCAGAAGCAGACCAGGAAGAAGGTGACGACTATGATGCATCACAACAACTATCACAACACTCACAAGAGGATGATGAGGATTCTGGCAGGACTCTGGCACACATGGCTCAATTCATGCTAGACTGCATTGAACGCGACCCACGCATTGTGCGCATTCTGGACAACACCAATTACTGGGTTTATACCCTTCTGGATCCACGGTACAAACACAATGTTCCAAAACTGCTTGAAAAAAGAGTCAGACAGGTCAAAATGGAAGAATACCAGCAGGCCCTTGTGGAGACTTTAGAGAGGAGATTGACATCCTCCCTCTCCTCTAGCCAGTTGTACGCCGACAGACTGACTTCCGCAAACCCAGGACGACCAGGAGGGCAGCAAACAACACAAGCCGCAGCTAGTGCCCAAAAGGGAATGGTATCGGCAGTGTCCTTGGAGTGGGAAAATTTTCTGACACCCATGCAGCAGCAGCCCACAGAACAGCAAGCGTGCAGATCCACCTCCAACACCGATCGCCTGGAGAAGATGGTCAAGGACTACATGTCAGATGGCGTAGCTGTGTTGAACAATCCATCTGCACCCTTCAACTATTGGGTATCGAAGCTAGACACCTGGCACGAACTGGCAATGTACGCAATAGAGGTGCTGGCTTGCCCGGCAGCCAGCGTTGTGTCGGAACGCTGTTTCAGTGCTGCCGGAGGCATCGTCACAGATCGGCGTATCCGCCTCTCAACAGAAAATGCATACCGTCTGACTCAAATTAAAATGAATCAATCCTGGATTGGAAACGACTACGCAACACTCCTGGACCCCAACCAAGTAACATGAACAATGACCATCTGTGATGGGTTAGCGTTTCCGGTCCCTGCTTATTGAACCTCTCATCTTTATTACATTTATGACTGCATGGCGGCAAAAAGCATTGCTATATCCACACGCTATTTGTCCTCATGCAAGGCCTGGGATGCTGTGTCTCAAAAAGCGTGGCCTTGTCCTCCTGCGGCTCCTCCTGTTCCCTCACGTGTGCTGCTGCTGCTGCTGGGTTAGCGTTTCCGGTCCCTGCTTATTGAACCTCTCATCTTTATTACATTTATGACTGCATGGCGGCAAAATGCATTGCTATATCCGCACGCTATTTGTCCTCATGCAAGGCCTGGGATGTTGTGTCTCAAAAAGCGTGGCCTTCTCCTCCTGCGGCTCCTCCTGTTCCCTCACGTGTGCTGTTGCTGCTGGGTTAGCGTTTCTGGTCCCTGTTTATTGAACCTCTCATCTTTATTACATTTATGACTGCATGGCGGCAAAAAGCATTGCTATATCCGCACGCTATTTGTCCTCATGCAAGGCCTGGGATGTTGTGTCTCAAAAAGCGTGGCCTTCTCCTCCTGCGGCTCCTCCTGTTCCCTCACGTGTGCTGCTGCTGCTGCTGGGTTAGCGTTTCCGGTCCCTTTTCCTGGAACCTCTTCTCTGTATTACATTTATGACTGCATGGCGACAAAAAGCATGTTACCTGTGCAAAGAAACATGACATTTTCCACATTTAAAAGACAGTTTTTCCTTTGAAACTTTACAATCAATTTTCTCAAAAACTATAAGCTTTTTTTCAAATATTTTTTTTCCTCTTGTACCCACTCCCAAGGTGCACATACCCTGCAAATTTGGGGTATGTAGCATGTAAGGAAGCTTTACAAAGCACGAAAGTTCGGGTCCCCATTGACTTCCATTATGTTCGGAGTTCGGCGCGAACACCCGAACATCGCGGCGATGTTCGGCGAACGTTCGCGAACCCGAACATCTAGGTGTTCGCCCAACACTAACCACTGCTGCTCCGTCCACTGTTACTTTGTCCACTGCTGCCCTGTTCACTGTTACAGTGTCCACTGCTGCCCTATAATTCCTGGGGCTTCTTCCTGCTCTTTGTGGTACCTCAACTCCCTCCCAGTCATCCCTGGGCTTCTTCCTGCCCCCCTGTGGTACCTCTGCTCCCTCCCAGCCCTTCCTGGGGCTTCCTCCTACCCATACTGTGTCCACTGCTATCCTATCCACTACTGCCCTATTCACTGCTGCCCTGTCCACTGTTACTATGTCCACTGCTGCCCTATCCACTGTTACTATGTCCACTGCTGCCCTATCCACTGTTACTATGTCCACTGCTGCCCTATCCACTGTTACTGTGTCAATTGCTGCCTTAACCATTACTGCCCTTTCCACTGCTGCCCTGTCCACTGTTCTTGTGTCCACTACTGCCCTATCCACTGCTGCCCTCGCTATTGTTACTGTGTCCAGTGCTACCCTATAATTCCTGGGGCTTCTTCCTGCCCCCCCCTGTAGTACCACTGCTCCCTCCCAGTCATCCCTGGAGTTTCTTCCTGCCCCCTGTGGTACCTCTGCTCCCTCCCAGCCATTCCTGGCGCTTCCTCCTACCCATACTGTGTCCACTGCTATCCTATCCACTACTGCCCTATTCACCGCTGCCCTGTCCACTGTCACTGTGTCCACGGCTGCCTTAACCACTACTGCCCTTTCCACTGCTGCCCTGTCCACTACTGCCCTGTCCACTGCTGTCCTGTCCACTGCTGTCCTGTACACTGTTACTGTGTCCAGTGCTGCCCTATCCACTACTGCCCTATCCACCACTGCTGCTCCGTCCACCGTTACTGTGTCCACTGCTGCCTTATTTATAACTGCCCTATCAACTACTGCCCTATTCACTGCTGCCCTCGCTACTGTTACTGTGTCCACTGCTGCCCTATAATTCCTGGGGCTTCTTCCTGCCCCCTGTGGTACCTCTGCTCCCTCTCTGTCATTCTGCCCTGCTCCGTTCAGCGACTGTGCCCTTCTGAAACCTAGCTGACTGAGCCAGTCGTTGACTAGTGTGCATGTGTGGCTCCTCCCATTTACAGTAGCATTCGGTACTGGTGCAGTTGCAATTTTAACAAACTGTGCAGCTGCAGAATGCTATCGTCCATGGGAGCAGGACCAGGAGGTGCACAGACCTGGCCGGACCATGCAGCTTTAGGACAGACACAGCTGCTGATCGAAGCACAGTGGAACAACTGTAGACCAAAAGGACTGCAGGGGGCAGAAAGAAGCCCCGTAAGTTAAACTGCTCACTATTACTTCACTGAAGGTTTCCTTTAACTTTACATTTCACACCAGTTTAACTTATAATTATCTCTTGAATACAGATGCAAAAGCGTGCAAAGATTGCAACTCAACAACCACATCCACATGTACAAACAATACGGACTACGTGACGTGTGCCTGCAAAAGTGGATACATCGGCAATGGACAGAACTGTAAAGCTATGGTCTACTGTAATGAGAAGAAGTGCTGTCCTGAGGGCTATGCCTGGTCTGCAAGCAACAAGTCATGCGAAGATATCAATGAGTGCGTCAGACCTACACTGAACATGTGTTCCTCAAAAGACACCTGTATAAACGTGGTCAGCAACTACGTGTGTATACCTAACAGAGCCGCAGCTTGTGTAGGGGGCAATCCTTGTGACAGTGAGCGGGACTGCCTGAAAATCAATGGGAACAACCAATGCACTGATCCTTGTGACTCCAATGTCTATAAGTGGTTGAATGGAACTACCCGACTGGCCAACATCTCCTCCACTGGAAGGTTCCCCACTGACCGGTTGCTCTTTGGTTGGTTCCGTTACAATGGCACTGGCAATGCTGGGCTCAGCCTGAAGGAAGGGTGTGTTGGACCCCTGAGGTGTGGCTCTCTGAAGCCCTTCACTCTTGCAAATAGAAGCCACCCACAGATTGGAGATGGGATAAAATCCACACCTCTACTGATCAACAACTATCCAGGCACGAATGCAAACTGCACAACAGGACCGAATATTCTTGTGAAAGCCTGTCCGGGTGGATATTATGTGTACAAGTACTTTGGGTCCATCAGTTATGAGGTCTACTGCACAGGTGAGTCATTATACTGCACAGGTGAGTCACTATACTGCACAGGTGAGGCACTACGCTGCACAGGTGAGGCACTACGCTGCACAGGTGAGGCACTATACTGCACAGGTGAGTCACTATACTGCACAGGTGAGTCACTATACTGCACAGGTGAGTCACTGCACTGCACAGGCGAGTCACTGTACTGCACAGGCGAGTCACTGTACTGCACAAGTGAGTCACTATACTGCACAGGTGAGTCACTATACTGCACAGGTGAGTCACTGTACTGCAAAGGTGAGGCACTATACTGCACAGGTGAGTCACTATACTGCACAGGTGAGGCACTATACTGCACAGATGAGTCACTATACTGCACAGGTGAGTCACTATACTGCACAGGTGAGGCCCTATACTGCACAGGTGAGTCACTATACTGCATAGGTCAGTCACTATACTGCACAGATGAGTCACTATACTGCACAGGTGAGGGACTATACTGCACAGGTGAGTCACTGCACTGCACAGGTGAGTCACTAAACTGCACAGGTGAGTCACTATACTGCACAGGTGAGTCACTATACTGCACAGGTGAGGCACTATACTGCACAGGTGAGTCACTGCACTGCACAGGTGAGTCACTACACTGCACAGGTGAGGCACTATACTGCCCAGGTGAGGCACTATACTGCACAGGTGAGGCACTATACTGCACAGGTGAGGCACTATACTGCACAGGTGAGTCACTATCCAGCACAGGTGAGTCACTACACTGCACAGGTGAGGCACTATACTGCACAGGTGAGTCACTATACTGCACAGGTGAGGCACTATACTGCATAGGTGAGTCACTATACAGCACAGGTGAGGCCCTATACTGCACAGGTGAGGCACTATACTGCACAGGTGAGGCACTATATTGCACACAAAGATCACTATACTGCACAGGTGAGTCAATATACTGCACAGGTGAGTCACTATACTGCGCAGGTGAGTCATTATACTGCACAGGTGAGCCACTATACTGCACAGGTGAGTCACTGTACTGCACATGTGGGGCACTATACTGCACATGTGAATCACTGTACTGCACAGGTGAGTCACTATACTGCACAGGTGAGGCACTATACTGCACAGGTGAGGCCCTATACTGCACAGGTGAGTCACTTCACTGCACAGGTGAGTCACTGCACTGCACAGGTGAGTCACTATACTGCACAGGTGAGTCACTGTACTGCACAGGTGAGTCACTATACTGCACAGGTGAGTCACTGTACTGCACATGTGAGGCACTATACTGCACAGGTGAATCACTGTACTGCACAGGTGAGTCACTATACTGCACAGGTGAGTCACTGTACTGCACAAGTGAGTCACTATACTGCACAGGTGAGTCACTATACTGCACAGATGAGTCACTATACTGCACAGGTGAGGCACTATAATGCACAGGTGAGTCACTATACTGCACAGGTGAGGCACTATACTGCACAGGTGAGGCCCTATACTGCACAGTTGAGTCACTGCACTGCACAAGTGAGTCACTATACTGCACAGGTGAGGCACTATACTGCACAGGTGAGGCACTATACAGCACAGGTGAGGCCCTATACTGCACAGGTGAGTCACTGCACTGCACAGGGGAGTCACTATACTGCACAGGTGAGGCACTATACTGCACAGGTGAGGCACTATACTGCACAGGTGAGGCACTATACTGCACACAAAGATCACTATACTGCACAGGTGAGTCAATATACTGCACAGGTGAGTCACTATTCTGCGCAGGTGAGTCACTGTACTGCACATGTGGGGCACAATACTGCACAGGTGAATCACTGTACTGCATAGGTGAGTCACTATACTGCACAGGGGAGTCACTGCACTGCGCAGGTGAGTCACTGCACTGCGCAGGTGAGTCACTATACTGCAAAGGTGAGTCACTATACTGTACAGGTGAGGCACTATACTGCACAGGTGAGGCACTATACTGCACAGGTGAGGCCCTATACTGCACAGGTGAGTCACTGCACTGCACAGGTGAGTCACTATACTGCACAGGTGAGTCACTGTACTGCACAGGTGAGGCACTATACTGCACAGGTGAGTCACTGTACTGCACTGGTGAGGCACTATACTGCACAGGTGAGTACAGTACTGCACATGTGAGGCACTATACTGCACAGGTGAATCACTGTACTGCACAGGTGAGTCACTATACTGCACAGGTGAGTCACTGTACTGCACAAGTGAGTCACTATACTGCACAGGTGAGTCACTATACTGCACAGATGAGGCACTATACTGCACAGGTGAGGCACTATACTGCACAGGTGAGGCACTATACTGCACAGGTGAGTCACTATACTGCACAGGTGAGGAACTATACTGCACAGGTGAGTCACTGCACTGCACAGGTAAGTCACTATACTGCACAGGTGAGGCACTGTACTGCACAGGTGAGTCACTGTACTGCACAGGTGAGTCACTGTACTGCACAGGTGAGTCACTATACTGCACAGGTGAGTCACTATAGTGCACAGCAGAGTCACTATACTGCACAGGAGAGTCACTATACTGTACAGGTGAGTCATTATACTGCACAGGTGAGGCATTATACTGTACAGGTGAGCCACTATACTGCACAGGTGAGTCACTGTACTGCACAGGTGAGTCACCATACTGCACAGGTGAGTCACTGTACTGCACAGGTGAGACACTGTACTGCACAGGTGAGCCACTGTACTGCACAGGTGAGCCACTGTACTGCACAGGTGAGTCACTATACTGCACAGGTGAGTCACTGTACTGCACATGTGAGGCACTATACTGCACAGGTGAATCACTGTACTGCACAGGTGAGTCACTATACTGCACAGGGGAGTCACTGCACTGCACAGGTGAGTCACTGTACTGCACAAGTGAGTCACTATACTGCACAGGTGAGTCACTATACTGCACAGGTGAGGCATTATACTGCACAGGTGAGGCACTATACTGCACAGGTGAGTCACTGCACAGGTGAGGCACTATACAGCACAGGTGAGGCACTATACTGCACAGGTGAGTCATTAATACTGTACAGGTGTGGCACTATACTGCACGGGTGAGGCACTATACTGCATAGATAATTCACTATACTGCACAGGTGAGGCACTATACTGCACAGGTGAGGCCCTATACTGCACAGGTGAGTCACTATACTGCACAGGTTAGTCACTATACTGCACAGGTGAGTCACTATACTGCACAGGTGAGTCAATATACTGCACAGGTGAGTCACTATACTGCACAGGTGAGTCACTGCAATGCACAGGTGAGTCACTATACTGCACAGGTGAGGCCCTATACTGCACAGGTGAGTCACTATACTGCACAGGTGAGTCACTGCACTGCACAGGTGAGTCACTATACTGCACAGGTGAGGTACTATACTGCACAGGTGAGGCACTATACTGCACAGGTGAGGCACTATACTGCACAGGTGAGTCACTGTACTTCACAGGTGAGTCACTATACTGCACAGGTGAGTCACTATACTGCACAGGTGAGGCACTATCCAGCACAGGTGAGTCACTGCACTGCACAGGTGAGTCACTATACTGCACAGGTGAGTCAATATACTGCACAGGTGAGGCACTATACTGCACAGGTGAGGCACTATACTGCACAGGTGAGTCACTATACTGCACAGGTGAGTCACTATACTGCACAGGTGAGGCACTGCACTGCACATGTGAGTCACTATACTGCACAGGTGAGTCACTATACTGCACAGGTGAGGCACTATACTGCACAGGTGAATCACTGTACTGCACAGGTGAGGCACTATACTGCACAGGTGATTCACTATACTGCACAGGTGAGTCACTATACTGCACAGGTGAGGCACTATCCAGCACAGGTGAGTCACTGTACTGTACAAGTGAGTTAGTATACTGCACAGGTGAGGCACTATACTGCACAGGTGAGTCACTGTACTTCACAGGTGAGTCACTATACTGCACAGGTGAGGCACTATCTAGCACAGGTGAGTCACTGCACTGCACAGGTGAGTCACTATACTGCACAGGTGAGTCACTATACTGCACAGGTGAGGCACTATACTGCACAGGTGAATCACTGTACTGCACAGGTGAGGCACTATACTGCACAGGTGATTCACTATACTGCACAGTTGAGTCACTATACTGCACAGGTGAGGCACTATCCAGCACAGGTGAGTCACTGTACTGTACAAGTGAGTTAGTATACTGCACAGGTGAGGCACTATACTGCACAAGTGAGTTAGTATACTGCACAGGTACGTCACTGTATTGTGACTAATCGTGTTGGTGGTTCAGAGGGAAGGGGGTTTGTTTGTTTGAAGGTAGTAGTGGGGGGATAATGGTGCTGGTGGTTTGGGGGGGTTATTTGAAGGTGTGGGAGGGGGATAACTGTGGTGGTGGTTCGGGGAGTGGGGGTTGTTTGAAGGTTTTGGTATAGGAAAGGCGGAAGAACAGTACAGGTGGTTTGAAGGTGGGGGAGGTGGATAATGGTTGGGGAGGGTAGTGGTGGTGATGTAGTCGGGGTGGTTTGAAGGTGGGGGAGGGAGATCATGGTTTGGTGCGGGTAGTGGTGGAGGAAAGGGGGAGGGGGTTATAAATGATGAGTCTCATTAGGTTGGAACACCTATACTGTATCTCCATGTGTAGGAGCCGCAGACACAGATATATGAGTGTTGCTCCTTGCCTAGGCACTATGTACAGTGTTGCCCATAATTATTCATACCCCTGGCAAGTAATTTTTTGACGGGAAATGACACAGGTGTCTCCCAAAAGATAATAAGACGATGTACAAGAGGCAATATTGTGGAAAAAAACATTTCTCAGCTGTTATTTACATTTGAGCAAAAAGGGTCCATTCCAAAATGATTCATGCCCTTCTCAATATTCAATAGAAAAGCCTTTGTTGACTATTACAGCAATCAAACGCGTCCTATAATTGCAGACCAGCCTTTTGCATGTCTCCACAGGTATTTTTGCCCATTCATCTTTAGCAATGAGCTTCAAATCTTTCAGGTTGGAGGGTCGTCTTGCCATCACCCTGATCTTTAGCTCCCTCCACAGATTCTTAATTGGATTCAAGTCAGGACTCTGGCTGGGCCACTCCAAAACGTTAATGTTGTTGTCTGCTATTCATTTCTTCACCACTTTTGCTGCGTGTTTTGGGTCATTGTCATACTGAAATGTCCACTGGTGCCAAAGACCAAGTTTCTCTGCAGACTGCCTGATGTTGCCATTGAGAATCCTCATGTATTGCTCTTTTTTTCAAGCTGCTGTTTATTATGATTAGGTTCCCAGGTCCATTGGCTTAAAAACAGTATTGGCTTCCCAATTCCCAAACACCCTGTTTGACAGTGGGAATGGTGTTCTTTGGGTTGAAGACTTCTCCTTTTTTACGCTAAATGAAGGAAACATCATTGTGACCAAACAATTCAATTTTTGTTTCATCTGACCATAACACAGAAGGCCAGAAGCCTTCTTCTTTGTCCAGATGAGCATTTGCAAAGGCCAAGTGAGCTTTTGTGTGCCTTATCTGGAGAAGTGGCGTCCTCCTTGGTCTGAATCCGTGGAACCCAGCAGTGTGCAGTCTCCGTTGGATTGTCTGCCTTGAGACATTGCCACCAGCGGAGCCCAGATTCACCAGGATGGCCTTGGTGGTGATACTTGGATTCTTTTTCACCTCTCTCACTATCCTTCTGGCCAGCACAGGTGTAACTTTTTGGGCTTTCAACCACATCCTTTTTGGGCTTTCAACCACATCCAGATTTTCCACAGTGTTGAGCATCTTGTATTTTTTTAATAATACTGTACTAAGTACAGTATTAAGCACTGTATTTAAAGAGAACCTGTACTGAGTAAAAATATTTAAAATAAACACATGAGGTAACTTCAAATGAACATTACATAGTTACCTTGTCATCAGTTCCTCTCAGAAACTCACCATTTTCTCCTAACAATAATCCCTTCCAGTTCTGACAATATTTTGTCAGAACTGAAATATATCAGTTGCTGTCAGTTATATATCAGTTGCTGTCAGTTACAGCTGAGAAGAGAACTGATGTGTCCATGTTTCCCTGTGGCTCAAGTGGGCGATGTTACAGTTTAACAGTATGCTGACCAGGAAGCTGTTATGGGGTAATGGCCATTTTCAAAATGGAGGACGGAAAATTCCCTTGATTACAGTGAACAGACAGGACGCGGGACAGGAGAAAGACACTGAGAAGTAGACTACATGGAAGGTAAGTATGACTTGTGTATGCTTATTTTGACTTTTAATTTTCAGTACAGGTTTTCTTTAAGTATTAAATACTGTAATAAGCACTGTAGCTACTAGATATGGCCTTGTAGCCCTTTCCTGACTTGTGAGCAGCCACAATGTGCTGCCACAGGTCCTCACTGAGCTCCTATGTCTCAGCCATGACTGTCCACAAATCATCTGCAGCGATCTGCTGCTATTCACCTGTTGAGTTGATTAGAACAGCTGTTTAATCAGTTAATCAATTAATCAGGGTAATTAGGATGCTTTAGCACAGCTTGGACTATTTGAAATGGTATAGAACTTTTTTATTTTCCCACAGACTGTGACAGTTTGGGAAGGGTATGAATAATTTTGCACTAGACACTTTTTGCTCAAATGTAAATAAAAGCTGAATTTTTGTTTCTTTTTTCCCCCCACAATAATTTATCTTGTGCATCGTCTTATTATCTTTTGGGAGACACCTGTGTCATTTCCCGTCAAAACATTACTTGCTGGTTGAATGAAAGTAAACAATGTCTATGGTTGGGAGGGCAAAAGAGTGGGCACTACAGTATTACACTGCGCCGTCAGCAATAAGGGCACGGCAGAGTACACACACCTTCCACAATCTTTGGTGCTGTCAGCGAGCTCTGATATAGACAGATCAATGAGGCTGCCTCCGTAGAAGCGCATTTGGCGTAAAACGGCCGTAAGGCTATCTGTGCCCAGCACCCACCACCTCTGCACCACCTTCCCAGCATGGTAGGTTTCTGCATTATATCCTGATTGATCTTTATGATATGTCACTCTGAAGATTTGCTTTTTTTTGCACAATGGATATTGAATTTTACTGCACTCTGGAATAAAAGCAATAGCAGCAGTGCCGGTTCTCCTTCCTTTCCTCCATTATGCTTGAATAAATGTAACTTTAAGGGCTGGTGCACACCGAGCGGGTTTTTCGGCGTTTTTATAGGCTTGGTCAATGAATCTCAATGGGGTGGTTCACACCAGAGCGGGAGGAGTTTTACAGAAACGCATACTCCCGGGGTGAGGCATTTTTTGGATTGCGGATGCGTTTCTGCCTCAATGTTAAGTATAGGAAAAATGCAAACCGCTCTGAAAAACGGCAGTTCAGAGCGGTTTTGCAGACGTTTTTGTTACAGGAGCTGTTCAGTAACAGCTTTACTGTAACACTATCTGAAATCTACTACACCAAAACCGCTTCACAAAACCGCAAAACGCTAGCTGAAACGCTACAGAAAAAGAAGAAAAAGCGTTTCAAAATCTGCTGGCATTTTGCGGATCTGCTAGCGGGTTTTGGTGTGCACCGGGCCTGAGTCAAAATTTGTCGGGAGTATGAATAATTATGGACAGCACTGTATATTATAATAAAGCACAGCTGAGGATATTTGGATAGATTTACATGGAGTTGATTCACAAACGTATCTGTTTATCTCATTCTTAATCGCTCCACAGTCCTGATTAGAGGTATAGCGAACGGTTCCAGGCGAACTTAGGGGGTTCGCGTTCGCCTGCAGCAGGCAAACTTTTGCGGAAGTTCGATTCACCCCATAATGCACTATGAGGGTCAACTTTGACCCTCTGCATCACAGTCAGCAGGCACATTGTAGCCATTCAGGCTACAGTAAGCCCTGGAGCCCCACCCCCCCTTATATAAGGCAGCCTCCGGCGGCCATTACAGTCACTCGTGTGCCTGCTAGAGAGAGGAAAGGGACAGCTGCTGCAGACTTTTTCTCCTAGGGACAGATTAGTTAGGTTCTAGGCTGCTTTGCTTGCTCCTGACTGATTATTATTGCTTTTAAAGCACCCAGCAACAGCTCTTTTCAGAGCTCAACCTGTACATTTTTTTTTCTGTGTGTCAAACTAACACTTTTGTTGCATGCACAGCCTTGCTAATTGATAGTGTGTGTGCCACTGCCAGCAGCCCAGCACATTCAGTGACTACCTGTGTGTGTGACAGGGAGCTGCACATTGTACTACCCAGTACTGCATATACCCCAGTACCTGTTGTGTTTACTTAACCCACCTCATCACTGCATATACCTAGCGTTGTGTTGAGTGAACCCAGCTCACTGCATCTAACTACCTATTGTGTTGAGTGAGAACCCACCTGGCCACCTCACTGCATCTAACTACCTGTTGTGTTGAGTGAGAACCCACCTCACTGCATCTTAAGTACCTTTACTGTTCAGTGAACCCAGCTCACTGCATCTAACTACCCAGTACCTGTTGTGTTTACCTAACCCACCTCCTCACTGCATATACCTAGCGTTGTGTTGAGTGAACCCAGCCCACTGCATCTAAATACCTGTTGTGTTGAGTGAGAACCCACCTGGCCACCTCACTGCATCTAACTACCTGTTGTGTTGAGTGAGAACCCACCTCACTGCATCTTAAGTACCTTTACTGTTCAGTGAACCCAGCTCACTGCATCTAACTACCCAGTACCTGTTGTGTTTACCTAACCCACCTCATCACTGCATATACCTAGCGTTGTGTTGAGTGAACCCAGCTCACTGCATCTAACTACCTGTTGTGTTGAGTAAGAACCCACCTGGCCACCTCACTGCATCTAACTACCTGTTGTGTTGAGTGAGAACCCACCTCACTGCATCTTAAGTACCTTTACTGTTCAGTGAACCCAGCTCACTGCATCTAACTACCCAGTACCTGTTGTGTTTACTTAACCCACCTCATCACTGCATATACCTAGCGTTGTGTTGAGTGAACCCAGCTCACTGCATCTAACTACCTGTTGTGTTGAGTAAGAACCCACCTGGCCACCTCACTGCATCTAACTACCTGTTGTGTTGAGTGAGAACCCACCTCACTGCATCTTAAGTACCTTTACTGTTCAGTGAACCCAGCTCACTGCATCTAACTACCCAGTACCTGTTGTGTTTACTTAACCCACCTCATCACTGCATATACCTAGCGTTGTGTTGAGTGAACCCAGCTCACTGCATCTAACTACCTGTTGTGTTGAGTGAGAACCCACCTGGCCACCTCACTGCATCTAACTACCTGTTGTGTTGAGTGAGAACCCACCTGGCCACCTCACTGCATCTAACTACCTGTTGTGTTGAGTGAGAACTCACCTCACTGCATATAGATAGCATACCCCCGAGATGGACAAAATGGACAAACCAGGTAGAGGAAGAGGTAGAGGCAGACCCAGAGGAAGGCCACCAGGCACCAGCAGGTCTGTGGCTGTGCGAGGTGGTGTTGCTGTGATTTCGTACGGACCTGCCCCAAAATACAGTGCTCAGAAGAAGGCACGTGCCATCACTTCCCAAAATCGTGAGGAGGTGCTTGAGTATTTAACACAGAACACCTCATCTCCCGCAGCCACCAGCGCTACAACAAGCACCACATCCGCTGCATTTGACACTTAGCAGGAGTTATTTGGTGGTGGTGGTGAAATCACTGATTCCCAGCCACTACTGCAACAACAACAAGAAGGCGCAGGTACACCACCTCATACGTCTGAGTTAGGTGGCGATAGTATGGACGTAACGTGTGTGAATGGGGATGATGGTGGACCACCTGAAGTTGGTGCACTTGAGGAGGTGTCTGAGGAAAGCGCAGCTGGCCAGGAGGATTATGATGACGATTATACGGATACCACATATGTTCCCGGTAGAGGAGATGACCAGGGGGACAGTTCAGAGGAGGAGTCAGAGAGGACTAGGAGGAGACGACTAAATGATAGAAGCAGAGGGAGCTCGTCCTCAGAAACAGCTGGGGGCAGTGTCCGGCGCCATGTTGGCCAGCCAGCCAGCCAACATGCCCTTCAACGTCAGCTGTGCTGATGCCACCCTAGCGGCATCAGCCCAGGGGGGTTCAGCGGTTTGGAAATTTTTTACGTGTGTGTCTCAGATCGGAGCAAAGCCATCTGTTGTCTCTGCCAGCAAAAATTGAGCCGTGGAAAGCCCAACTGTCACGTAGGGACAAGTGCTTTACGAAGGCACCTGGAGAGAAGGCACAAACAGCTATGGCAAGAACACCTGAGGAAAAACAGCATCCCTCAAAAGACAAGCCGCGGAGAACAACCGCGGCAGCCGTCACAGGGGGCTTCTGCTGCTCCACGTTCCCATGGTATTGTTCGTGGCTGGGGGGAGGAAGAATGGATACACTTTTAAACAATTTAAAATACAACCATCTAAACTTTCAAACAATTTAAAAATACAACCATCTAAACTTTCAAACAATTTAAAAATACAACCATCTAAACTTTCAAACAATTTAAAAATACAACCATCTATCATTTTCAAAAAATTAAAAAAAAAAAGGGCAAAAAAACTTGCCCTCCGAAAAACATTCTTGGCAAATGCTTTCGACTTGGTTTGTCTTCCGCTGGCTCAAGGGTCCATCTGACCACAGATGCCTGGTCTGCAAAGCACGGTCAGGGCAGCTACAGCATGGGTCTCAGCAGGCTCCCACTTCGGGCCGGAATCCAACCTTTATTCCCCGCGGTGACAATGGCAGACTTGCCCTCCATAACGGATTCCCGTTAAAGGATTTAAAGTTAATTCATTTCAAATACACAGCAGGGCCTCGAAAGTCTGCCTCCTGTATTGTTATTTTTGGTCACTACCTCAGGGCGGGCGTGCATGCCTGCCTGCCTGCTGCCCTCCTTGCTTGGATGTGTAGTGGTAGCCGTTTCTCAGGCTCCACACCGGATTCCATCACTCATTTCCCGGCCATTATCCGGGGTCACAAATGGTAGACTTGCCCGCCTCCATATGATTCTCGTGAAAGGAATGTGGTGTCATCTTTGCCCGCCATAACTGGTTCTCGTTAAAGGATTTAAAGTACATTCATTTCAAATACACAGCAGGGCCTCGAAAGTCCTCCTCCTGTATTGTTATTTTTGGTCACTACCTCGGGGCGGGCGGGCGTGCATGCCTGCCCGCTGCCCTCCTTGGATGTGTAGTGGTAGCCGTTGCTCAGGCTCCACACCAGATTCAAACCCCTCATTCCCCGGCCATTACCCGGGGTCACAATGGCAGACTTGCCCGCCTCCACAGGATTCTCATTGTAGCGGTACTGAACAAGTACACAGCAAGTAGAAAATGTAATTTAAAAACAAAACGTAAGCTTTTTAACAATGCCATGGAAAGTTGAGAAGGAAGTCACACATTACCTGACATCACTGAGTGAGGAAGAGCAATCTCGCCATGTTGCGCAGTAGTCCAGCACGGCCGTCACTACACAAACAAAGATAGGAAGCAATGATTGGTTAGTTGATGGTGTAGTGAACGATTTTTCGTCCGATCAGAATTTCTGATCGCTCGAACGATTTTTCGCTAGAAATTGGACCGTTAGTGGCCAGCTTTAGATTAGGTACCAGATAGTGGTAAAGTGCCGGCTGCACAGACTAACATTCACAGTCCATCATATATCACCAAAGCTGATATAAACACCACGGATCATGCCAAGGAACATCCTCTTTGCAAACAGTTCTATATTATGTCCAGGCATAAACTAAGTCCCACTTGCAGATATAGCATAAGCAGACATATTGTGGTAAGCAGGGCAGAGGAGAGGACTGGCAGATTTACGAAGCAGGGAGCAAAGAATGGCTGAAGCTGCATGCATCCATAACATGGCATAAGCAGTCCGCATGGTCAGATAGTACTTGCCTCGTCAGTTCCGCAGTTCAGTCAAATGTACTGTGCATCCTCATTGTCTCCAGATTTTGCCATATCCTCATAGTGTGCCAAGGTAAGCCTGTGGTAGTGACAGCTGATAGATCAATGTCAGGATGGCTGGCCGCGGGACGCTAGCCCGCCAGTGAGTCAAGGAGCCTCAGCACAGGATCAGGGATCAGAGAGCCTTCCGCGCGGACACTTCCGCGCGACGGCTTGCAGGCAAGTCCACAAGAAACTGGTATCGGGTCCTCTAGCTCCTCCCACCAACCGGTTTCGCGCATGTGCGCTTCCTCAGGGTGTGGCTAAGTCACGACAGATTGACGCACTTATACTCTGAACGTTCCAGCCCTGCCCACTGGATGGGCTGGGCTTGACGGGAATCCTGCAGAGCGCAGATAGCAATAACGGAGAGTTTTAGAATTTGCACCTCAGAGTTGCCAGGGTAAATAATGAGAGTAGGTAACATTGATGCATTCACTAAATAGAAATGCACGGTCCCCATGGAGTCCCACCACAGAGCGGTAAATGAGGATATAATCAACGTACGAGGAGAGGGGGGGCGGGGGGGAAAGGAAAAAGAGGGGCGGGGGGAGAAGGAAAGGAGAAAAGTTTGTGCCTTTTCTCCATGTGCCTTTGTAAGGCAGTTGTCCCTACGCGGGTCTTGGACTTTCCACAGCTCAATTTTTGGTGGCTGAGAGTACAGATGGCATTGCTCTGATCTGAGTCAGACACACACAAAAAATGTCCACACCGCTTAGCCCTGGGGTGTGGGCACTATGGTGGCTTCAGCAGCTGACATTGAAGGGCATGTTGGCTGGCTGTCCATAGGTGGCAATACATGCCGCCGGACACTGCCACCAGCTGCTTCTGACAACGAGCTCCCCCTGCTTCTTTTAGAAACTCATCTCCTCCTACTCCTCTCTAACTCCCCCTCTGAACTGTCCCCCTGTTCATCTACTCTATTGGGAACCCACGTGACATTGATCCATATCATCATAATCATCATAATCACCCTCCCCAGCTTCGCTTGCATCAGACACCTCCAAAACTGCACCAACAGCAGGTACTTCATCCTCCTCCTCCTCACACCTTACGTCCATAGTGTCACCTAACTCAGACATATGAGGTGGTGTAACTTGCTTAGCGCCTTCATCTTGTTGTAACAATAATGGCTGTGAATGAGTTAATTCCCCACCAAAAATAACTGTCAAATGCAGCGGATTTGGTGCTTGTAGTAGGGCTTGTGGCTGTGGAAGATGAGGTGTTCTGTGTTAAATAGTCAACCATGTCCTGACAATCTTGGGAGTTGATCGCACGTGCCTTCTTCTGAGCACTGTACTTTGTTCCAGGGCTGTATGAAATCACATCAGCACGACCTCGAACAGACCTGCTGGGTGGCCTGCCTCTGGGTCTGCCTCTGCCTGTTTTGTCCATATCGGGGGGGGGGGGGGGATGAAGTGAAAGGTATGCACTGACTTGACTAATACAATGTGCAGTCACACAGGTGCAGTAAAAGGTATGCAGTGACTGGTATTACAATACAATGTGCAGCTGTCACACAGATGTAGTTAACAGGTATGCACGGACTGGTATAGGTATATAAAACAGTCTGTGGTTACACAGGTGCAGTGAACAGGTATGCAGCGACTGGTATTACAATACAATGTGCAGCTGTCACACAGGTGCAGTTATCAGGTATGCACGGACTGGTATATTAAACAGCGTGCGGTCAAACAGGTGCAGTGAACAGGTATGCAGTGATTGGTATTACAAATGTGCAGCCCTCACACACGAAGGTACTGTGAACAGGTGCAGTGACTGGTATATAATATAACACTGCGTGCGGTCACATAGGTAGGTGCACTGAACAAGTATGCAGTGATTTTGTATTACAAATGTGCAGCTGTCATGCACACAGGTACCGTGAACAGGTGCAGTGACCGGTATATAATATAACACTGCGTGCGGTCAGTGGTCACGTACGTAGGTGCACTGAACAGGTATGCAGGGATTGGTATTAAAAATGTGCAGCTGTCACACACACACAGGTACCATGAACAGGTGCAGTGACTGGTGTATAATATAACACTGCATGCGGTCACATAGGTAGGTGCACTGAATAGGAATGCGGGGATTGGTATTACAAATGTGCAGCTGTCACACACACAGGTACCATTAACAGGTAGTCACTGAATGTCTGTACAAGTAATCCTGCGCTCACATGTATCTCCTCCACTCCGTGGTAGTATTATATATAAAAGAAAGAGAGAAACACAAAACATAGCATAATACTGTTTCAATGATCTATATCTTTTATACAGTCCCCAATGCCTTGCATGCACTCCTAATTCCACCAGCGGTCAATTATCATAGGCCTCCACCGTGTGACACCATCTGCCGCACCACAACCAACAGAAAGGACCCTGTGCAGTAAGCACTCAGTCAACCCTGGCAGAACGTGGTACAAACAGGCACCTCCGCAGTGATTACTCCACTCGTAGGGTCTCACAGGTCCTCACCCTCCACTGTGGCTGCCCAAGCACAGACAGCAGTAAAAGCACAGACCCACGAGCTCGAGTCACCTCCTCCTGTGTGTCGGTTATTAACCACCACCACTAGCCTCTCACCTTTCAGGCCGCTGTCCAAATTATAAGACAGCAACCACACTTTAGGTTTTTATCCCCGGCACTCTCCTCAGCGTTTCTTCAGCGGTATAAAAAATCTCCCAGAATAAAATCCATCCAACCTAATGACTGAAGGAGCTCAACATAGTGTAAAACTGTAACATTTATTAAAAGTTAAAAAGTAGTGCACTCACATCTCCCAAGTAAAAACAGCGCAATTCAACAATGTAATCCAGCATGCCGACTCGCCCACGCCTCTAAGCTCCGCCCAACGCGTTTCGTACCTCCGTACTCATCAGGGGCTGGAGGCGTATGGGTAATCGGTGTTTTTATATCCACCATCCTGCTTTGTTGACCTACCGGCGTTATGCCCACCAACAAGATGGCCGCTTGAATGCTTCCGCCCTCAGCATTTCCCAGCAGACTCTCGCTGCTTCCTGTCCCTGCGTAATGTTACCCAATAGAGAATGTCTACGTCAGACCAGGCGTATCTCTAGTCCCATCACCTGCCTTCAGCAGCAGAGCTCCGGTCCGTCCCACCTCGGACGTCATGAGGTTCCGCCCCCGGCATCATTTCGTAAACATACTAAAAAGGATAAATACGGAATACAAATACGGAATCGGCTCATAGTTAAACAAAAAAGGAGCCGGTTCTAAAACTGCGTGACTTAGTTATTTTTCATGTGTCCACCAAAGCGAGGTGAAAAGGGGGGGGGGCAATGGTATAATTAATGTGTAAATATACAGACCCTCGCCTCAAACCCCGACGGACACACCCACTCCATGACAGGCTATACAGATCACATAGTAGCATAACTAATACATAGAACAACTACCTACATATTATCCAGACAACATTGATACATAACAACTCCTAATGGTACAATATATTCCTACTAAGTGTGCACAAGGTAGTCATACCGTACCCCGCAGGCATACACTGCATATACTGCGGGTGAGGGGTGAAGGGGGAGGAGGGGGAAGGGGGGGGGGAGGGGGAAGGGGAAGGAGGGGGGAAGGGATATGCAATGCACCTGCAGGAAACAGGGGGGAGTTGTACACCCCTACACCTTCCAGTTTAGTCATCTGATATAAAACAATTGAGATCAAACTCAATATTAATATTAATTGAATGAATGTGCTGGGCCTGGCAGTGGCACAGTAGGAATTAGCAAGGGGACAAGGGCCAGCTGCGACTGACTGATAGGGCTGTATATGCAACACAAGTGTCAGTGGGACACACACAAAAAAAATAGATCACACGAACAACATTAGCTCTCAAAAGAGCTGTTGAGGGGTCCTTTATAGCAATAAGTATCAGCAAGGAGCAACCTAACAAGCCTAACAAGAGCCTAACTAAGCTTTCCCTATGTCTCTGCAGCAACCTCTCCCTTCTCTAATTACTGCAGCCACACGAGTGAGGGAAATGGCCAACGCTGCCTGACTTTTATAAGGGGGGGGGGGACTCCAGGAGGAAGTGTAGCCTGATTGGTTACCCTGTGTCTGCTGACTGTGATGTAGAGGGTCAAAGTTGACCCTAATGATGTATTATAGGGGGCGGGTCGAACTCGCATATAGTTTGCGGTTCACCGCGAACGCGAACCAGCGATGTTCGTGTGAAGCGTTCGGGCCATCTCTAGTTACTATAGCAACACCCACAATATTCCCGGTATTGGGTGTGGCGCTTTTAGGTTTACTAGTGATGCTTCTACGATGGGGATGGTCATTAATGCATATGTCTGATTCCAGCAGAATTCCCCAATCCAATAAGTGTCTTTCCAATTTCCAACTGTCTGATGTCCCCGGGATGTTTTTATTAGTTTATATATATATATATATATATATATATATATATATATATATATATATATATATATGTACAGTATGTTGCAGAATCTGCTCTTTTATGCAGATGGACACTATTATGCATAATCCATATTTCCAATTGGCAACAACGGTACAATACGGCATTCTCTGATCGGCCTAATACTTGTGACTGGCCTAAAATGTTTACGGTATTCCGATTTCTGTTGTACAATAATAGTTCTCTGAGTGGCCTAATATTTCCAAGCCTTGTAATTGGCCTACATTTTCGGAGCCGCGGTAATGCAGACGTTTCCGGAATTCTGATTTATACCATGGAAAGCTGACTTACAATTGGAAACTCAGTAATTGGAACTCGGCAGAATTGGGAAGCTCCTCCCGATTCCTGGCATTAGCAGCGGTAACATCTCCATGAACTGCTTGCGCATGGCAACCTAACCGACGTTTAGAGCATCGGGGCCCTTATCTGTTTATCTCATGAATTCTTTCCCCTTATGTTTGAATCCCGCAGTGCTAGTAATATTGCCGTGCCCCGGCCGACGGAGTACCGTGCATTGCAAAATGACCCGCAGAAACCTACGTAACGCTAGCAGTGCCAAGCAGGGTTATGCGCATTACCGTAGCAAGACTTGCGTCACTCCTGCTAATTGCACAATGTGCGGTACTCTGCTGGAAGAAGCACGGGTAATATTACAGCATGCAGCAAATGTACCGGTTGTTCCTGCATCGAGCCTCTTGTAGTTGGGATATAAAACAAAAAAGCTGAGATAGTTCACAAAATAAGGTTTATGAACTAGCCCCCTGTTAAAGAAACTTGTGAATGAACTTTCACACTATCAAACCAAGTATTCTAAAATGTACAAATAATGTCTAAATAGCTGTGTAAACATTTTCCTACTTTTCATATTAAATATCAGAGGCAAAAGCTGTAATTTATTGTGAGTAGATTTTAGCTACGTTTGGAATGTTTCATTTGCGGAGGTGAATCTCTGCAGTCTGACATGCTAACAGTGTAATATTGAAGCTGAGTTATATGAAAAGCCTGTTAGGTATCAGGTTTCACACAAAAAAAAATTACAAATGTTTATGTTGCATATGAGATAAATTTCCTCTGCTCTCTTCAGAGAGCCCTGTCAGATTTGGGCAGAGCTTTCTCTCACACACACAAGGTTAACAGATGAAGTGTAGGGGAATCCCCCTGCCCTCATTGCTCACTCTGCCATCAGATTAGAGCAGACTTGTGCCAGTGTGTGAAAGGAATTAAATAACAGTAAACAAAGAGATAAGGTATCAAAAGTATACACCAGTACTTAGCACTTCCCAAAGAGTTCCTATCTCAAATGAAAAAAATATGGTTAATCAATAGTGCTCCTTTAATTATATTTTTTTCTCATTTATTGCAGATCCTGAGCTGAATATTCCAACTATAGCCACCACTACTACAACTACTACTACAACTCATTACACAGATACAACTCCTTCCCCAACTACAGAGACTAATGCTACTACAACTCATTACACGGATACAACTCCTTCCCCAACTACAGAGACTAATGCTACTACAACTCATTACACGGATACAACTCCTTCCCCAACTACAGAGACTAATGCTACTACAACTCATTACACGGATACAACTCCTTCCCCAACTACAGAGACTAATGCTACTACAACTCATTACACGGATACAACTCCTTCCCCAACTACAGAGACTAATGCTACTACAACTCATTACACAGAGACAACTCCTTCCCCAACTACAGAGACTAATGCTACTACAACTCATTACACGGATACAACTCCTTCCCCAACTACAGAGACTAATGCTACTACAACTCATTACACAGATACAACTCCTTCCCCAACTACAGAGACTAATGCTACTACAACTCATTACACGGATACAACTCCTTCCCCAACTACAGGGACTAATGCTACTACAACTCATTACACGGATACAACTCCTTCCCCAACTACAGAGACTAATGCTACTACAACTCATTACACAGATACAACTCCTTCCCCAACTACAGAGACTAATGCTACTACAACTTATTACACAGAT
The DNA here is from genome assembly GCF_040937935.1 of Hyperolius riggenbachi. NCBI lineage: Eukaryota > Metazoa > Chordata > Amphibia > Anura > Hyperoliidae > Hyperolius > Hyperolius riggenbachi. The sequence continues at coordinate 8,426,025 of NC_090647.1, forward strand.
ACAACTCCTTCCCCAACTACAGAGACTAATGCTACTACAACTCATTACACAGATACAACTCCTTCCCTAACTACAGAGACTAATGCTACTACAACTCATTACACGGATACAACTCCTTCCCCAACTACAGAGACTAATGCTACTACAACTCATTACACGGATACAACTCCTTCCCCAACTACAGAGACTAATGCTACTACAACTCATTACACAGATACAACTCCTTCCCCAACTACAGAGACTAATGCTACTACAACTCATTACACAGATACAACTACTTCCCCAACTACAGAGACTAATGCTACTACAACTCATTACACAGATACAACTCCTTCCCCAACTACAGAGACTAATGCTACTACAACTCATTACACAGATACAACTCCTTCCCCAACTACAGAGACTAATGCTACTACAACTCATTACACAGATACAACTCCTTCCCCAACTACAGAGACTAATGCTACTACAACTCATTACACGGATACAACTCCTTCCCCAACTACAGAGACTAATGCTACTACAACTTATTACACGGATACAACTCCTTCCCCAACTACAGAGACTAATGCTACTACAACTCATTACACAGATACAACTACTAATCAAACCACAATAACTACACAACCAACCCCCACTCCAACCTCTTGTACAAAACCACCTCCAACCCCTTGTAGAAAACCACCTCCAACCCCATGTGTAAATGATCTCCAGGTACAGCAACTTATCTCAGCAATAATACAGCAACTTCTCTCACAAATACAATTACAGCTAAACTCACAAATGCAAATCCTTTCCCAAGAACAACAATTATTTCACATGCTACAAAACCAATTCAATTGTAACAAAGTGGTGCACCATGATGATAATAATGAATGCACACCTTCAACCCACCATAACCCACCAACCTGCTCTACAGCCACAACTACAACAACGACACCATCAGCTTCTACTCCATGAGCTTCAACAACAACTCTAATGGCTCGTACATAGGCCTCACTAAAGTCACAACCTCAGCCAATAATCAGTTGTATGTACAGCGGCCACAGACCCTCGACACCCAACCCGCATGTGATCCGTTTGGCGGATCAACTCCCCCCCAGTGGTGGCTGATCACATTGTTCACGCTGCTCCCCCTCTGCTGCGTGACATATCACACGTGTCATCATCACTCCGCCTCCCCCACAAAGCAACACAGCGTGTCATAAGCTACACAGCTGACACCATCCCCAACGGGCAACATCCATGAGGGTACGTTTCAAACAGGGGGGTTGCGATACCGTCGCAGAAATCGCATCAAGGAATCTGCATTCGGCCGCGTTTCCATGCGTTTTTTCACGCGATTTTGCTCGCGGTTTGCTGTATGCGATTTTAACCATGTCAATGCCGGTAAGCATTGACATGGGTTTTTAAGCGTCAACACACGCAAAAACGCATGGGAAACCGCAAGACAAAAACGCTTGCGGTTTTCCTATTACATTACATTAACGGCGATTCGTGTGCGGCATGTGAATTCTGACGGCTCTACTGTGCAGATTTTGCTCAGAATTCCTGACAAGTGGAAACGGCCCCATTCACTTGTATTGGTTATGCGAATCTGCATGCAGAAAACGCATGCAGATTCGCTCTAGTGGAAACGGGCCCTTACGGTGTGTACACACCTTAACAATAAACTTTAACATTAGAAACAATTCCAGTCACTACTACAACAACTCCATTGCCAACTTCTACTCCATAAACATCAACAACATCTCCAACAACAACTTAAAAAAAACCAACAATTTTAACCACAACTTTAAAGTCTCGTACTCACGTGCAACTTTTATGCACGACCAGCCCGATGGCATGACAGACCGCACGACCAAGCGATTGCACAACTTATATCTTTTGTGCACCAACCAACTGAAAGACCAACTCATTTGCATCCTGTGAACACATGAAAATTACAAACTGCATGATACGGCCACATTCAGAATAAGTGAAGTCCATAAAACAATTTGAACACAGGTGGCCAACTGCACGATATCAGCCCCACAGTCATGTGAGGTGATCCGCCTGTTGGATTGGACAAACCACCTGTTATCAGTCTATATTGGTAGGTGAACAGAGGCGCCAGAAGGATAAAAGTACATACATTTTTTAAAAAAATTGCTGGTAGGAAGTGGTGGACTCGCCTCCGTTAAAGCAGACACCAAGGACTGTAAATATATAGATATACACATTTATTGAAAATATCCCAAAAATGCAACGCGTTTCGCGGGCACGGCCCACTTCTTCAGGCAATAAGCAGGGGATAAACAACAGCAATTCAGTTATAGCAGGTAGAGCGCCTCTGTTTACAGTCCTTGGTGTCTGCTTTAACGGAGGCGAGTCCACCACTTCCTCCCAGCAATTTTTTACAAAATGTTATGTACTTTTATCCTTCTGGCGCCTCTGTTCACCTACCAATATAGTTGAGTCCACCCCAGGTGGAGGGGTGATCTACCCCCTTTCTTTCTGTCTACAGAGAGCGACTTCTTGATCCTGAGTGAGGACAGGTCTAATCTCCTCACCTGCCTAATGAGTGGTTACCTAGGTGGTAACCCGTGTTTGTGAGTATTACCATCTCACTGTTTCATTTATCCAATCAATGTTGACATACTACACCATATTGGGCTCTCGATTTCTCTTCAACTTTACCTGTTATCAGTCGCTCATCTAGTCATTTGTCACACGTTCACATTCCCAACTATCATCTAACAGACCAAGAGTAACAGCTCCAGAAGAAGGACATGAACCACCCAGCTGCTCCAATACCAAAGAGTTTGCCTAGACTGTATGTGAACTCAATCATATTGTGACAAAACAAAATATGGAGTCAATGATGGGAAGAGAAGTATCATGGGAAGGAGTGTTGATGGAGAAGGGAGAGGAGTCTTAAATACACATATACTAATGTAGTGTAATCTTGGATTTACTTTTATCCACCACAATAACACTGTGAGCGGGTGAAAAATGAGGCACACAGCAATCTCTGTGACGAGTCCGAATAGACAATAAAATGGATTGGGTGGAGCTTATCAGAGTATGCTGACCTATTGGGCGATGTGAGGAAGGCCAAAAACATTATCAAGGACAACACTCACCCTGGAAATGCCTTGTCTGAGCTCCTCCAATCAGGTAGATGTTTTAGATCAATCCGCACACACACAAACAGACTGGAAACCAGCTTTTTCCCATCCGCCATAAACTTGATGAACTCTGAATCCTCTCTGAAATAATTAACAATAATTAGCTCTGTGTACAAATTGTTTAAAGGATACCAGAAGCGAAACCCTTAAAATAAATGGGGGGAGCCGGCATGTATAGAGAGCCGTCCTGATGACCACTGCTCCACCCATTCTCCTGTGCCCCCTGCTTACATACCTAAAGCCCCTCTGGCAGTCTCTTCCAGCTCACCGGAGTCAGGCTTCACTGCGCAGGCACTAGCCTGGCTTGTGCGCAACCATGACCGGGAGTGCTCTGTGCAAGTGCATGACGTAACGATGATGATTACACTGAGGGACGTGCTAGCCCGACTCTGGTGACCCAGAAGAGACTGCCGGAGGAGCTTTAAAATCATGTTACACAATAACAATAAAGTACTTGAATGTGAGGGCCAGCTGACATGCTTAGAACACGGAGGTAAAGGTTTTTCATGCAAGCTAACAAATGTGCGATTAGTTTACGCAAATCTATTCTGATGGAGGCCTAGTTTCATGGCCATCTGGTTCCGTCATATTTTCCTATAGCTTTGCTGCTTGCTGTCTGCCCTTTTGTGTTGTGTAAACTTCAGTTAAGGTGCAATCTAAGTAACCAATGTCAAGTAATCCATGTTATTTAACTATTGTAAATTAGGCTTATTCCTCTGTATGCTCTTAGACTCTTAAAGAGAGTCTGAAGCTGGATTAAAAATGGCTTTTTAGCTTATATTCAGCAGGGTATATGTTTGCCCCTGCTAAAATGCTGCTATCCCACAGCAGATCAAGGGGTCTTCACCCCTAAATCCCCCCTGCTACCTCCGGGGAGCGCTTCCATGTGAGGCAGGGCTATGAGCTGCAGCCCTGCCTCACACGTGTCTGTCAGCGGCGGATCTCCACCTCTCCCCCGCCCCTCTCAGTCTTCCTTCGCTGAGAGGGGCGGGGGAGAGGTGGAGATCTGCCGCTGACAGACACGTGTGAGGCAGGGCTGCAGCTCATAGCCCTGCCTCACAGGGAAGCGCACAGGGGCAGCAAAATCCACGACTAAGAAAGTCGTGGATTTTGCACGGGGGATTTGGAGGTAAAGACCCCTCGTTATGCCGCAGGATAGCGGGGTTTTAGCAGGGGCAAACATGCCCTTGCTGAATATAAGCTAAAAAGCCATTTTTAATCTGGCTTCAGACTCTCTTTAAAGAGACTCTGTAACATGAAAACGATCCCCTGGGGGGTACTCACCTCGGGTGGGGAAGCCTCCGGATCCTAATGAGGCTTCCCACGCCGTCCTCTGTCCCACGGGGGTCTCGCTGTAGCCCTCCGAACAGCTGGCGACAGACCCGACTGTCAATTCAATATTTACCTTTGCAGGCTCCAGCGGGGGCGCTGTGGCTGTTTTCGGCTCCGAAGTAGACAGAAATACCCGATCTCAGTCGGGTCCGCTCTACTGCGCAGGTGCCGGAGACTTGCGTCTGCGCAGTAGAGCAGACCCGACGGCGATCGGGTATTTCCACCTACTTCGGAGCCGACAGCCGTCAGAGCGCCTGCGCAGGAGCCGGGAAGGTAAATATTGACGTCACCGCTGTACGGAGGGCTGCAGCGAGACCCCCGAGGGACGGAGGATGGCATGGGAAGCCTCATTAGGATCCTGAGGCTTCCCCCACCCGAGGTGAGTACCCCCCAGGGGACGTTTTGACGTTACAGTGTCTCTTTAACCAACCTATTATTTTACAACCTATTATTATTATTATTTATTGTATTTATAAAGCGCCAACATATTACGTAGCGCTGGACAATAAATAAATAACCTACCACCTAAATGAATTTTACCTCCTTTCTTGTCACTAATACAGCTTTCTTTTGGTGCTATTTGATTGCTGCTGCGATTTTCAGTTTTTATTATATTCATCAAAAAAAGACATGAATTTTGGCAAAAAAATGATTTTTTTAAATTTCTGTGATAAAATTTGTCAAATAAAGTAAAATTTCTGTATACATTTCTGTCCAAATTTATTGTGCTACACGTCTTTGATAAAAAAAAAATCCATTCAGTGTTTATTTATTGGATTGGGTAAAAGTTATAGCGTTTACAAACTATGGTGCAAAAAGTGAATTTTCCCATTTTGAAGCATCTCCGACTTTTCTGACCCCCTGTCATGTTTCATGAGGTGCTAAAATTCCAGGATAGTATAAATACCCCCCAAATGACCCCATTTTGGAAAGAAGACATCCCAAAATATTCACTGAGAGGAATGGTGAGTTCATAAAAGATTTTATTTTTTTGTCACAAGTTAGCGGAAAATGACACTTTGAGACAAAAAAAAAAAAGTTTCCATTTCTGCTAACTTGTGACAACAACAAAAAAAATTAAATCTGCCACGGACTCACCATGCCCCTCTCTGAATACCTTGAAGTGCCTACTTTCCAAAATGGGGTCATTTTTGGGGTGTGTTTACTGTCCTGGCATTTTAAGGGGTGCTAAATTGTAAGCACCCCTGTAAAGCCTAAAGGTGCTCATTGGACTTTGGGCCCCTTAGCGCAGCTAGGCTGCAAAAAAAGTGCCACACATGTGGTGTTGCCGTATTCAGGAGAAGTAGTATAATGTGTTTTGGGGTGTACTTTTACACATACCCATGCTGGGTGGGAGAAATATCTCTGTAAATGACAATGTTTTGATTTTTTTACACACAATTGTTCATTTACAGAGAGATTTCTCCCACCCAGCATGGGTATGTGTAAAAATACACCCCAAAACACATTATACTACTTCTCCTTAGTACAGCGATACCACATGTGTGGCACTTTTTTGCACCCTAACTGCGCTAAGGGGCCCAAAGTCCAATGAGTACCTTTAGGATTTCACAGGTCATTTTGAGACATATGGTTTCAAGACTATGCCTCATGCTTTAGGGCCCCTAAAATGCCAGGGCAGTTTAGGAACCCCACAAGTGACCCCATTTTAGAAAGAAGACACCCCAAGGTATTCTATTAGTAGTATGGTGAGTTCATAGAAGATTTTTTTTTGTCACAAGTTAGCGGAAATTGACACTTTGTGAAAAAAAAAAAAACAATAAAAATCAATTTCCGCTAACTTGTGACAAAAAATAAAATCTTCTATGAACTCACCATACTCCTAACGGAATACCTTGGGGTGTCTTATTTCTAAAATGGGGTCACTTGTGGGGTTCCTATACTGCCCTGGCATTTTAGGGGCCCTGGCATTTTAGGGGCCCTAAATCGTGAGGAGTAGTCTTAACCAAATTTCTCAAAATGACCTGTAAAATCCTAAAGGTACTCATTGGACTTTGGGCCCCTTAGCGCAGTTAGGGTGCAAAAAAGTTCCACACATGTGGTGCTGCCGTACTCAGGAGAAGTAGTATAATGTGTTTTGTGGTGTATTTTTACATATACCCATGCTGGGTGGGAGAAATATCTCTGTAAATGACTATTTTTTGATTTTTTTTACACACAATTGTCTATTTACAGAGATATCTCTCCCACCCAGCATTGGTATGTGTAAAAATACACCCCAAAACACATTATACTACATCTCCTGAGTATGGAGATACCACATGTGTGGCACTATTTTGCACCCTAACTGCGCTAAGGGGCCCTACATCCTATGAGTACCTTTAGGATTTCACAGGTCATTTTGAGGCATTTGGTTTCAAGACTACTCCTCATGGTTTAGGGCCCCTAAAATGCCAGGGCAGTATAGGAACCCCACAAGTGACCCCATTTTAGAAAGAAGACACCCCAAGGTATTCTATTAGTAGTATGGTGAGTTTATAGAAGATTTTATTTTTTGTCACAAGTTAGCAGAAATTGATTTTTTTTTCCCACAAAGTGTCATTTTCCACTAACTTGTGACAAAAAAAATTAAATCTTCTATGAACTCACCATAAGACTAACGGAATACCTTGGGGTGTCTTCTTTCTAAAATGGGGTCACTTGTGGGGTTCCTACACTGCCCTGGCATTGTAGGGGCCCTAAACGTGAGGAGTAGTCTGGAAAGAAAATGCCTCAAAATGACCTGTGAATAGGACGTTGGGCCGCTTAGCGCACCTAGGCTGCAAAAAAGTGTCACACATGTGGTATCGCCATACTCAGGAGAAGTAGAATAATGTGTTTTGGGGTGTATTTTTACACATACCCATGCTGGGTGGGAAAAGTATCTCTGTAAATGGACAATTGTGTGTAAAAAAAAAAACAAAAAATGTCATTTACAGAGATATTTATCCCACCCAGCATGGTTATATGTAAAAATACACCACAAAACACATTATACTACTTCTCCTGAGTATGGCAATACCACATGTGTGACATTTTTTTACAGCCTAGGTGCGCTAAGGGGCCCAACGTCCTATTCACGGGTCATTTTGAGGCATTTGATTTCTAGACTACTCACGGTTTAGGGTACCTAAAATTCCAGGGCAGTAAAGGAACCCAACAAGTGACCCCATTTTAGAAAGAAGACACCCCAAGGTATTCTGTTGGGTGTATGGTGAGTTCATAGAAGATTTTATTTTTGTCACAAGTTAGTGGAAAATGACACTTTGCGAAAAAAAAACAATAAAAATCAATTTCCGCTAACTTCTGACAAAAAATTCAATCTTCTATGAACTCGTTATACACCTAACAGAATACCTTGGGGTGTCTTTTTTTTCTAAAATGGGGTAACTTGTGGGGTTCCTATACTGCCCTGGTATTTTAGGGGCCCAAAACCATGAGGAGTAGTCTGGAAACCAAATGCCTCAAAATGACTGTTCAGGGGTATAAGCATCTGCAAATTTTGATGACAGGTGGTCTATGAGGGGGCGAATTTTGTGGAACCGGTCATAAGCAGGGTGGCCTTTTAGATGACAGGTTGTATTGGGCCTGATCTGATGGATAGGAGTGCTAGGGGGGGTGACAAGAGGTGATTGATGGGTGTCTCAGGGGGTGATTAGAGAGGAAAATAGATGCAATAAATGCACTGGGAGGGGGTCGGAAGGGGGTCTGAGGGGGATCTGAGGGTTTGGCCGAGTGATCATGAGCCCACACAGGGCAAATTAGGGCCTGATCTGATGATTAGGTGTGTTAGGGGGTGACAGGAAGTGACAGGAGGTGATTGATGGGTGTCTCAAGGTGTGATTAGAGGGGGGAATAGATGCAAGCAATGCACTGGCAAGGTGATCAGGGCTGGGGTCTGAGGGCGTTCTGAGGGTGTGGGCGGGTGATTGGGTGCCCTAGGGGCAGATAGGGGTCTGATCTGATGGGTAGCAGTGACAGGTGGTGACAGGGGGTGATTGATGGGTGATTGATGGGTAATTAGTGGGTGTTTAGAGGAGAGAACATATGTAAACAATGCACTTGGGAGGTGATCTGATGGCGAGTTTGCGGGCGATCTGATGGTGTGGGTAAGTGATCAGATTGCCCGCAAGGGGCAGGTTAGGGGCTGATTGATGGGTGGCAGTGACAGGAGGTGACAGGGGGTGATTGATGGGTGATTGACAGGTGATCAGTGGGTTATTACAGGGAAGAACAGATGTAAATAATGCACTGGCGAAATGATAAGGGGGGGTCTGAGGGCAATCTGAGCGTGTGGGCGGTTGATTGGGTGCCCGCAAGGGGCAGATTAGGGCCTAATCTGATGGGTAACAGTGACAGGTGGTGATAGAGGGTGATTGATGGGTAATTAGTGGGTGTTTAGAGGAGAGAACAGATGTAAACAATGCACTTGGGAGGTGATTTGACGGCGGGTTTGCGGGCGATCTGATGGTGTGGGTGGGGGATCAGATTGCCCGCAAGGGGCAGGTTGGGGGCTGATTGATGGGTGGCAGTGACAGGGGGTGACAGGGGGTGATTGATGGTTGATTGATAGGTGATCAGTGGGTTATTACAGGGAAGAACAGATGTAAATAATGCACTGGCGAATTGATAAGGGGGGATCTGAAGGCAATCTGAGCGTGTGGGCGGGTGATTGGGTGCCCGCAAGGGGCAGATCAGGGTCTAATCTGATGGGTAACAGTGACAGGTGGTGATAAGGGGGTTATTGATTGGTGATTGATGGGTAATTAGTGGGTGTTTAGAGGAGAGAACAGATGTAAACAATGCACTTGGGAGGTGATCTGACGGCGGGTTTGCGGGCGATCTGATGGTGTGGGTGGGTGATCAGATTGCCCGCAAGGGGAAGGTTAGGGGCTGATTAATGGGTGGCAGTGACAGGGGGTGATTGATGGGTGATTGACAGGTGATTGACAGGTGGTTGACAGGTGATCAGTGGGTAATTACAGGGGGGATAGACAGGCCCGGATTTACAGCTCAGGAGACTATAAGCACATAAGCTCTGGTGCCCTAAACTCCGCCCCTTAACACAGACCACACCCTCTAATGCCACGCACCTTTTTTTCTTATTTACTAAAACCACACAATGTGATGTAGATATCCAGATAGGTATGTGGGAGAGCCCTGCAGGTAGGTATAGAGGGCACAGAGAGAAGTCAGTGGGGATAGTTAGGTGCAGGAGCGTAACTAGAAATCACTGGGCCTCCCTGCAGAAATTTGGAAGGGCCCCCCCAATAGGTGCCAAATAATCATAATGAGGCAGCGTTTCACTATAAAATAATTGTAATGGGGCAGTGTTTCACCATAAAATAATCATAATGCCACAATGTTTCACCATAAAATAATCGTAATGTGTGCAGCATTTCAGCATAAAAGAATTATACAGTGGGCAACATTTCACCTGCAAAAAAAAAAATTACTTATCTGGCAGAAGTCTCCTTTCCTGGCCGACCTCTGGCGCGCAGCTCCCCTGACGATCCTCCTGCTCAAATCTCCCGTGCTGACAGGCAGAGCAGGGCTACAGGAAGATGGCGCCCGAAGCCCTGTACTGGAGACACAAATAGCCTCCAGTTCAGGGCTTCAGACGCCATCTTCCCGCGGCCCCGTTCTGCTTCCCGGAAGACTCCTGCAGGCTGAGGTGAGCTGCGGGTAGCTGGGAAAGAACTGGTGCGGCGTCTGTCAGACGCTGCGGCCAGGTCAATACTTTAGGGGTCCCACAAACGGGTGGCAGCGCTCCCCCCGCACATGACGCTTCTGCTGCTGGTAAAGAGATCACATGCAGAGAGCAGTGAGTGGAAGGGTTAAAGTAGACCTGAACATAGAACTTCTGCTCTGCTCTAAAAGATACACAACAGCATCAGGGCAGTGATGTTGGAGTCGGAGTCAAGGAGTCAAAACAAATTTTGGGTTCCCGGAGTCAGATTTGGAGTTGGAGGTTTCCTAAACTGAAGAGTTGGGAGTCAGAGTCGGAATATTTTTGTACTAAATCCACAGCCCTGAACAGCATAATAACCTTTAAAGATTTGTTACAGCTGATACAAATTCTGCAATAAATCTGCATTGTGTCTACTTCCTTCTTTCATGGAAGCAGACTTTGGCTTAACATCATGTGCTTTCAAATGAGCTTAAAGGAGTCATCAATCAGATAATGCTACCCCCAGTACTACTTACCCAGGGCTTCCTCCAGCCCCTCACAGCTGCTATGTCCCTTGCTGCAGCTCCGCGCTTCACCGCTGGCTCCCGGTCCCTGACGATGCCTCGCCAGCATCCTCTATTGCGCCACTGTCAATCACCTCAACATGGTCCGGTGCGTACTGCGCAGGCGCAAAACTACTTAGCCTGTGCGGTACACCCCGGGCCATGTGGAGGTGATTGACAGCGGCGCTTGGACAGATCAGGCATGCTCAGATGTACCAAAATTCAGTTCGGGTACATTCGAATTCGGGTCCGCATGACATTCGAATTCGAATTCGCCTTCGACCACGAAATTCGGTTCGAATTCATATTCGGTTCGGGGTTACGCCTCAAAATTCGGTAAAAATTCGTGTTCGCGAATTCGGGGGTTTTTTTTTGTGTGTTTTTTTAAAGGGACTTCACATTGAAATAGGTGTACTTAAAAAAACAAAACTAAAAACGTGACGTGTGGCACTGGCAGCAGGCAATGCATTGTGTGGACCCTGGCGGTGGGACCACTGACAGCAGGAGGATAAATACAGCAGCAGGAGGATAAATACAGCAGCAGCAGGAGGAGGAGTGACATGTGTCACTGGCAGCAGGCAATGTATTGTGTTGACCCTGGCGGTGGGACCACTAACAGCAGGAGTATAAATACAACAGCAACAGCAGGAGGAGGAGGAGTGACGTGTGTGTGGCACTGGCAGCAGGCAATGCATAGTGTGGACCCTGGCGGTGGGACCACTTACAGCAGCAGGATAAATACAACAGCAGCAGGAGGAGGAGGTGGAGTGACGTGTGGCACTGACAGCAGGCAATGCATAGTGTGGACCCTGGCGGTGGGACCACTGACAGCAGCAGGATAAATACAACAGCAGCAGTAGGAGGAGGAGGAGGAGTGACGTGTGTGTGGCACTGGCAGCAGGCAATGCATAGTGTGGACCCTGGCGGTGGGACCACTGACAGCAGCAGGATAAATACAACAGTAGCAGGAGGAGGAGGTGGAGTGACGTGTGGCACTGGCAGCAGGCAATGCATAGTGTGGACCCTGGCGGTGGGACCACACTGACAGCAGCATGATAAATGCAACAGGAGGAGGAGGTGGAGTGACGTGTGGCACTGACAGCAGGCAATGCATAGTGTGGACCCTGGCGGTGGGACCACTGACAGCAGGAGGATAAATACAACAGCAACAGGAGGAGGAGGAGGAGTGACGTGTAGCACTGGCAGCAGGCAATGCATAGTATAGCAAAGAAATGAACAGCGCTAATTAAAAACAGATGAGTGCTTATTTGCAAAAAAGTGCAAACCCCACTCATGGGATAAAATACACAATGAGCATACACATGACCTGTCTACCACTTGGAGGATGTTAGTTTCCACTAACAGCTTGCATGCAATTTGTTAGGTACTCGTCCCTCCCACTGTCGAAGAAGTCTTTCCTCCATGGGAGGGGACCTAACACTAACTAAATTCTACCTATGCATATGCATAGCCTGGGCGCGCTACCAGTAAAATTGAGAATTGCGCAAAAAAAGTGGGATCAGCGCATCACCAGGCCGCCTCTGAATGGCCTCAGCAATGCATAGTGTGGACCCTGGCGGGGGGACCACTGACAGCAGCGGGATAAATACAACAGCAGCAGTAGGAGGAGGAGTGACGTGTGGCACTGGCAGCAGGCAATGCATAGTGTGGACCCTGGCGTTGGGACCACTGACAGCAGCAGGATAAATACAACAGCAGCAGGAGGAGGAGGAAGAGGAGGATGAGGAGTGATGTGTGTGTGGCACTGACAGCAGGCAATGCATAGCGTGGACCCTGGCGGTGGGACCACTGACAGCAGCAGGATAAATACAACAGCAGCAGGAGGAGGAGTGACGTGTGGCACTGGCAGCAGGCAATGCATAGTGTGGACTCTGGCGGTGGGACCACTGACAGCAGTAGGATAGATACAACAGCAGCAGGAGGAGGAGGTGGAGTGACGTGTGGCACTGACAGCAGGCAATGCATAGTGTGGACCCTGGCGGTTGGACCACTGACAGCAGCAGGATAAATACAACAGCAGCAGGAGGAGGAGGAGTGACGTGTGGCACTGGCAGCAGGCAATGCATAGTGTGGACCCTGGCGGTGGGACCACTGACAGCAGCAGGATAAATACAACAGCAGCAGGAGGAGGAGGTGGAGTGACGTGTGAAACTGACAGCAGGCAATGCATAGTGTGGACCCTGGCGGTTGGACCACTGACAGCAGCAGGATAAATACAACAGCAGCAGGAGGAGGAGGAGTGACGTGTGGCACTGGCAGAAGGCAATGCATAGTGTGGACCCTGGCGGTGGGACCACTGACAGCAGCAGGATAAATACAACAGCAGCAGGAGGAGGAGGAGTGACGTGTGGCACTGGCAGAAGGCAATGCATAGTGTGGACCCTGGCGGTGGGACCACTGACAGCAGCAGGATAAATACAACAGCAGCAGGAGGAGGAGGAGTGACGTGTGGCACTGGCAGAAGGCAATGCATAGTGTGGACCCTGGCGGTGGGACCACTGACAGCAGCAGGATAAATACAACAGCAGCCGGAGGAGGAGGTGGAGTGACGTGTGGCACTGACAGCAGGCAATGCATAGTGTTGACCCTGGCGGTGGGACCACTGACAGCAGCAGGATAAATACAACAGCAGCAGGAGGAGGTGGAGTGATGTGTGGCACTGGCAGCAGGCAATGCATAGTGTGGACCCTGGCGTTGGGACCACTGACAGCAGCAGGATAAATACAACAGCAGCAGGAGGAGGAGGTGAAGTGACGTCTGGCACTGACAGCAGGCAATGCATAGTGTGGACCCTGGCGTTGGGACCACTGACAGCAGCAGGATAAATACAACAGTAGCAGGAAGAGGAGGTGGAGTGACGTGTGGCACTGACAGCAGGCAATGCATAGTGTGGACCCTGGCGGTGGGACCACTGACAGCAGCAGGATAAATACAACAGCAGCAGGAGGAGGAGGTGGAGTGACGTGTGGCACTGACAGCAGGCAATGCATAGTGTGGACCCTGGCGGTGGGACCACTGACAGCAGCAGGATAAATACAACAGCAGCAGGAGGAGGAGGTGGAGTGATGTGTGGCGCTGACAGCAGGCAATGCATAATGTGGACCCTGGCGGTGGGACCACTGACAGCAGCAGGATGAAAATGACCGCGGTGTAATATGTTGCCACTTTATAAATACAATAAATACATAAATAAATTCATAGGTAAATCAATGCAGCAGGCCAGCAGCAGCAGCAGGAGTCAGGTAGAAATACAATAAATACATAAATAAATTCATAGGTAAATCAATGCAGCAGGCCAGCAGCAGCAGCAGGAGTCAGGTAGAAATACAATAAATACATAAATAAATTCATAGGTAAATCAATGCAGCAGGCCAGCAGCAGCAGGGGGAGTCAGGTAGAAATACAATAAATACATAAATAAATTCATAGGTAAATCAATGCAGCAGGCCAGCAGCAGCAGCAGGAGTCAGGTAGAAATACAATAAAAACATAAACAAATGCATAGGTAAATCAATGCAGCAGGCCAGCAGCAGCAGGAGGAGTCAGGTAGAAATACAATAAATACATACATAAATTCATAGGTAAATCTATGCAGCAGGCCAGCAGGAGGAGGAGGAGTGATCACGTATGGCAGGCAGCAGGCAATGTATTGTAATTCCTAGGCAGGCACCTCATGTCCTCCTTTCGGCCGACAACAGGTGCCAGGAACGTGCCTTCTATCCGGGCCTGGTTAATCTTCAAAAACGTCCTCTGTGGACAGACGAGAGCGCTTCTTGGTGACCACGCCACCGGCCGCACTGAAGCACCTCTCAGACAGCACGCTGGAAGGGGGGCAAGACAATACCTCCAGGGCGTACTGCGCAAGCTCCCTCCAGATGTGCAAGCGCTCCACCCAGTACTCCATGGAGTCCACAGGCTCTTCGCTGCTGGTGTCAAGCCCACTGAAGGACCCCATGTAGTCGGCCACCATCCGGATCATGCGCTGGCTGTGACTCTCACCGAAGGTGGCTGCTGCCCTCACCTCCTCTCTCGGCTGCTGTATCTTCATGTAGAACGCCTGCGTCAATGACAGCAGGTCTCCTAGGCGCCTGATGCTGCTGCCGGCCGCATGCACCTGCTGCTGTGCTGCTGGCTGCTGGACAGGGACAGAGGGAGTGGAAGACGGGGGGAAGGCTTCTTCCAGTCGCCGAACAAGGATCTCCTGCAACTTGCTCGCTGCTTGCCCTTGCTCGCTGCTCACGGTCTCTGGCAGGCAGAAACTGATCCCACCTCCCCCTCAGCCGTGGGTCCAGGATCATGCTGATGCAGGCATCCTCCCTCGCTTGCATCCGCTTGACCCTGGGGTCTGTGCGCAGGCAGCGCAGCATGTGCGCTGCCATGGGGAACAGGGTGGACCGTCTAACAGAGACATCAGGGTCAGCGTCCTCCTCCTCCTCCTCTTGCCCTTGAGACTCTTCCTACTCTCTCCACCCTCACACCACTGCTGCTGCGCTCCGATGTTCCCCCCCAGCAGCAACGTCCAGCACCTCCAACTCCTCCTCCTCCTCCAGGGACTCAAATACCTGCGGAGCAGTGGACTGTGCAGGCGGCTGCTGTTCCAGCTGCTTCAGGGCCTCCTCTCCCAAATCCACCAAATCGCCAAGTGCCCTGTCCAGCAGACAAACAAAGGGCACCCACTGGCAGAGGAATGCCCGTTGTTCACTTACCAGGTTGGTTCCCTGCAGGAAGGGAGCCAATACCAAGCAGACCTGCTGCATCTGCCCCCATTGCGCGTTGGTGAGGAGCTGGAGTGTGGTGCTGCTTCTGCTGCCAGTGCCGGCGACAGTGGCATCATAGATGTACCGGTTGACAGCCCTCCTCTGCTCAACCAGCCGCTCCAACATCACCAGGGTGGAGTTCCAGCGAGTTGGCACATCTATGATGAGGCGGTGTCGTGGCAGGCCCTCCTGCTGCTGGATGTCTGCCAGTTTTGCTGCGGCAGCTGTTGAGCGGCGGAAAGTGTGCACAATTTTCCGCGCCGCTTCTAACAGCTCCTCCATCCCCAGGTAGGTGCGCATGAACTTTTGCACCACTAGGTTCAGGACGTGGGCCAAGCAAGGGACGTGGAGCAAGTCTCCACTGCTGATGGCAGACAGCAGGTTGGCGGCATTGTCGGACACCACCAATCCCACAGTGAGGCCTCTGGGGGTCAGCCACGTCCTCTCCTGCTCCCTGAGGTACCGAGCACATTGGATGCCGTCAAGGAGTTTTTCCCCAGGCTTTTCATCTCCAGCAGTGCTTGGCAGTGGCGGGCCTTCACGCTGCTGGAGAGACGGGATCGCTTGGTGGTGGGAGCTTCTGCTTCTCCCCTGACCCCGCGCGGTGGCACCACGTAGTGGGCGACTGGCGCTGCTGCGCCCGAGGATGGACCTGCTGCTTCCTCACTCGGGCTTTCCACCAGGTTGACCCAGTGGGCCGTAAAGGACAGATAGCGCTCTGTCCCAAACCGGCTGCTCCAGGAATCCATGGTTATGTGGATCTGCGCACTGACAGCGTGATCCAGCGCGCGGCCCACATTCTCCATGGCAGAGCGGTGCAGTGCTGGGATCGCCCTGCGGGAGAAATAGTGGCGGCTGGGGACTTGCCACTTCGGGATCCCAACCTGCAGCAGCACTCTGATGTCACTCCCCTCCTGCACAAAGGAATATGGCAGGAGCTGGGAGCACATGGCCTGGGCAAGGAACCCGTTCAGCAACCGGATGCGCCTGTGGGCGGGAGGCAGCACCTTGGTCACACTGGGGAATGCTTCGCTGAGCAGGGTCTGGCGGCGTTTGCCTGCACGGGAGGATGAGGAGGCCACTGTGGAGGGAGCTGATGAGGCCACTGAGGACTGGCTGCTCGGGGGGGGTGAGTTGCTGCTGTGCTCCTGCTGCTGCTGCTGGATGGGCAGGAGGGTCGGCTGTTGCTGCTGTTGCGGAAATCTGTGCAGTGGCTGCCTGGCTCTGAACACTGCCTGCACCACTTTGCATAAGCTTCTCCAACTCATTAAAGTCCTCAAAATGTCTGCTCTGTAAGTGGGTCTGCAGGCACGAGGTACTCAATTTATGGATATCGCGACCTCTGCTGAGACTGAGATTGCAACTGTTGCAAATTGCACGGGTCGGGTCCACTGGGCACTTGGTGAAGTACCGCCAGACTGGAGACTTCAACCTCCTCTTTGAGCTTGAGGGCTGGGGTTTTTGGGTGCCCTTGGAGAATTGTGCCTTTTTGGTTGCAGTTAGAGGTTTGCTGCGGGTGGCGGTAGCGACTGAAGCAGTAGGCTGTGGCTCCTGCCTTCCACGCCCTGTGCTGGCTGCCTTGCTGCTGCCGCGCCTCTGCACCAGAGAAGCCTCCTCCTCCGATGACGAGCTGCCTTCAACCAACTGTGCTGGTGGTACTGGTGGCACATAGGGAGGATCTATCAAGGCATCATCATCAACCCCAAACAAATCCTGTGAGCCCGACTCAACCAACTCCTCTACCCCAACATCCCCTGCATCACGCCCCTCCTCCTCAGTGCCAACAACAAACTTCTGCACCTCAAACTCCTTCTCCTCTTCCTTGGATGGCCCCATCATCTCCAACTCATACTTCTCCAAAACATCCCTGTACATGGTCACAGTCTTAGGGGAGAAGAGCGTGCTCATTGAGGGCAGGCTGGTTGATGGGGTCACCGTGACCATGGCCTCAAGCGCTGGTGGAGGCCTGCTGCGGACAGCAGTGCTGGTGGCACTAGTCTCGCTGCTGCTGGAGGCCTGGCTGGAAAAGGTGGCTTCCTGCCCCGCCATCATTTCCACCACAGCCTGCACCTGACTCTCCCCAATGGGCCGTGGGCGACGACCCGTCTCAAAGATGGGCGCAACACGCTGCTGTTGCGCCTCTGCTCCCTCCTCCCTGTGGTCAGTGGCTGGCGGCGGACCAGTCCCAGACCTGCTGCTGCTGGCAGTGGCTCCTGCAATGGCGCTTCCCCTGGTGGTGCCTCGCCCTCTACTCTACCTCTGCCAGTCATTGTGCACTATACAAATACAGTAAAAAAATAAGTAGAAGAGGGCGGGAAAGGGTGTAAACTTTAATAAAGTCTGTGTTGGTGGTGACTTGGTGGTGACTAGTAGTAGTAGTAGTAGGCAGTAGTAGTATGCACGCAGGTAACTAAGAAACACCTAGCGTACTACGCTACAAGTAAGTCGTGCGGCAGACAGTCGGTGACAATTACAAACGGTCACACACGGTCAGACGCAATCAATCAATAGGCTCGGGCAGGCGACAGACAGTCACAGGTCACTCACAACGGATGCTGGTGTGGTGGCCTGTATGTGTTGTAACTCTTATTTATTACACACACTACAGATGATAATAAAATCACACAGTAAAAGTGAAAAAAAAATTAGTGAACGGGTACTAGTAGACTAGTAGTATAGTAGTAGACACTAGTAGTATGCACGCACGCACGCAGGTAACTAAGAAACACCTAGCGTACTACGCTACAAGTAAGCTGTGCAGCAGACAATCGGTGACAATTATAACAATCGGTCACACACGGTCAGACGCAATCAATCAATAGGCTCGGGCAGGTGACAGACAGTCACAGGTCAGGTCACTCACAACGGATGCTGGTGGTGGCCTGTCACAGTCAGTAACTAACTAACACAGTACTGAAACTAATAAAGTAACAGACTACAGCAGTAATAATGAACTAAACTAGTACTACTAGTACACAACTAACTAGAATCCCTAACCTACCTAAGCTAGTAGTAGGCTAAGGCTACCTAGGCTAGCAGGCCTAGCCTGCTCACAGACTAACACTAGCCTAGCACAGTATACACTATACACTAGCTGACTAAAAACAATGAAAATACTAGCTAACTATATAAGACAACAATAAATGTGTTTAGGAGATGTTTAGGAAGCAAAACGCTAGGTTTAGCAGTGAAAAGCACTTGCTCAGACACAGCACAGCACTGGAGATACTCTCAGTACCAGCAGCAGTCACACAAGTGCGTGGCTCCGCAAGATGGCCGCCTCCTTATATAGAGGAGGGGAGGGCCAGGCCCCCCTCCTCTGATTGGTTGCTAGGGTTGCCAGGTCCTCGGCAGGAGGACTTCTGATTGGCCCAATCACGTCATCCCCGAATTCTGAAGCCGAAACCGAACCCACAGCTCCATCCGGCCGAATTCGAGTGCGCACATTCGGCAGGCTTCGTATTCGGGTTCGGTCTCGGATTGCAGCATTCGGGTTCGGGTTCGCATGCGGCAACCCCCAAAAACACCCGAATTTTTCGGGGAAACTTCGCATTCGGGGTCCTGCTGAGCGACCCTGGCACAGATGCAGTGGAGGACGACCTGGAGGTCTGGGACTGGGGGCAGCGGCGGAGAGCGGAGCTGTGGCGAGGGACATATTGGCTGCCAGGGGCTGGAGGATACACTGGGTAGTAGTATTATAGGTAGCATTATCTGTTTTATAATGACTCCTTTAACTACTGTGGCAGTCAGGTGACACAGGGGAGAATTGTGATTGGACACATACTAGCGGAAATTAGACAGGCTAATACATACAGCGCACATTCAGGTTTTCCTTCTGTCCTGTGCACAGTTCAGGCAGGCAGCTCTTCCAGGAGTTGGAGGGGGCGGAGCCACAGAAACGTCAAGTCCCTCTTCACCCAAATATGCCGCGCGGCTCCAGGCAGCGGCTGCGGGGAACTAGAGGGCAGAAGGCGATGGCAGAGGAGACCAGAATGGGATACGGAGGAGCAGCGACCCGGCCGCCCAAGTGTCCCCCTCTGCGGTAACAGGGATGGTGCTCTCTCCTCCATGCGTTCCAGGCAGCTAATGTCACTCCTGAGCAACGCCCCCTGCGTCCTCTCCATGGTTACACACAGCGTGACATGGAGAGGACGCAGGGGGCGCTGCTGAGGAGTGAGATCAGCGCTGGCCGCTGGGTCTGGAACGCAGGAAACATTAAACATGCGCTGCTCACGGAAGGATATAGCCGCTGACTGCTGCGCTGCCACATTTTTTAAACAGATGCAAGGAGGGATGGAGGAATACAAACAGGTACTTTGCGTGGTCAGTGATCCGCCCGCCCCTCACAAATGGCTCCGCCCCTAGGCACGTGCCTACAGTGCCTAATGGTAAATCCGGCCCTAGGGATAGATGCATACAGTACACGGGGGGGGGGGTCTGGGGAGACTCTGAGGGGTGGGGGGGTGATCAGGAGCCCCCAGGGGGCAGTTAGGACCTAAAATAAAAAAATAGCGTTGACAGATAGTGACAGGGAGTGATTGATGGGTGATTAGGGGAGTGATTGGGTGCAAACAGTGGTCTGGGGGGTTGGCAGGGGGGAGTCTGAGGGGTGCTGTGGGTGATCAGAGGGAAGGGGGGGGGAGATAAGTGTGTTTGGGTGCAGACTAGGGTGGCTGCAGCCTGCCCTGGTGGTCCCTCGGACACTGGGACCACCAGGGCAGGAGGCAGCCTGTATAATACACTTTATATACATTACAAAGCGTATTATACTGTTTGCATGCGGCGATCGTAGGGTTAACAACCCGCCGGCGCTTCCGAACGGCCGGCGGGTTGTCGTTGCAGGTGGGCGGAGCCTATTTCCGGTGGATGCACGCATCACTGCACGCGATCCCCGGCCCAGAAGAGACCCAGGACCCGATGCCAATCTGCGTTACGTGGTCCTGGGGATGCCACTTTGCCGCCGACAATCTACAGTGGGCGGTCGGCAAGTGGTTAAGTGTGCCTTGTTATACAGATGTATGTTTTTCATGATCTATTTCAATAAAGTACTTAATGATGAGAACACGGGGGTAAAGGTGTGTGAGGGTGCGGGAGTACTGTGAACCCTGAAGGAGTCCAGGCCAGCTGACAGGCTTAGAAGCCGGAGGTAAAGGTGTGTGAGGGTGCGGGAGTACTGCGAATCCTGAAGGAGTCCAGGCAAGCTGACAGGCTTAGAAGCTGGAGGTAAAGGTGTGTGAGGGTGCGGGAGTACTGCGAATCCTGAAGGAGTCCAGGCCAGCTGACAGGCTTAGAAGCCGGAGGTAAAGGTGTGTGAGGGTTCGGGAGTACTGTGAACCCTGAAGGAGTCCAGGCAAGCTGACAGGCTTAGAAGCTGGAGGTAAAGGTGTGTGAGGGTGCGGGAGTACTGGGAATCCTGAAGGATTCCAGGCCAGCTGACAGGCTTAGAAGCCGGAGGTAAAGGTGTGTGAGAGTGCGAGAGTACTGTGAACCCTGAAGGAGTCCAGGCCAGCTGACAGGCTAAGAAGCCGGAGGTAAAGGTGTGTGAGGGTGCGGGAGTACTGCAAATCCTGCAGGAGTCCAGGCCAGCTGACAGGCTTAGAAGCTGGAGGTAAAGGTGTGTGAGGGTGCGGGAGTACTGTGAATCCTGAAGGAGTCCAGGCCAGCTGACAGGCTTAAAAGCCGGAGGTAAAGGTGTGTGAGGGTGCGGGAGTACTGCGAATCCTGAAGGAGTCCAGGCCAGCTGACAGGCTTAGAAGCCGGAGGTAAAGGTGTGTGAGGGTGCGGGAGTACTGTGAACCCTGAAGGAGTCCAGGCCAGCTGACAGGCTTAGAAGCCGGAGGTAAAGGTGTGTGAGGGTGCCGGAGTACTGCGAATCCTGCAGGAGTCCAGGCCAGCGGAAAGGCTTAGAAGCCAGAGGTAAAGGAGTGTGAGGGTGCGGGAGTACTGCGAACCCTGAAGGAGTCCAGGCCAGCTGACAGGCTTAGAAGCCGGAGGTAAAGGTGTGTGAGGGTGCGGGAGTACTGCGAATCCTGAAGGAGTCCAGGCCAGCTGACAGGCTTAGAAGCCAGAGGTAAAGGTGTGTGAGGGTGCGGGAGTACTGTGAACCCTGAAGGAGTCCAGGCCAGCTGACAGGCTTAGAAGCCGGAGGTAAAGGTGTGTGAGGGTGCGGGAGTACTGCAAATCCTGCAGGAGTCCAGGCCAGCTGACAGGCTTAGAAGCTGGAGGTAAAGGTGTGTGAGGGTGCGGGAGTACTGCGAATCCTGAAGGAGTCCAGGCCAGCTGACAGGCTTAAAAGCCGGAGGTAAAGGTGTGTGAGGGTGCGGGAGTACTGCGAATCCTGAAGGAGTCCAGGCCAGCTGACAGGCTTAGAAGCCGGAGGTAAAGGTGTGTGAGGGTGCGGGAGTACTGTGAACCCTGAAGGAGTCCAGGCCAGCTGACAGGCTTAGAAGCCGGAGGTAAAGGTGTGTGAGGGTGCGGGAGTACTGCGAATCCTGAAGGAGTCCAGGCCAGCTGACAGGCTTAGAAGCCAGAGGTAAAGGTGTGTGAGGGTGCGGGAGTACTGTGAACCATGGAGGAGTCCAGGCCAGCTGACAGGCTTAGAAGCCGGAGGTAAAGGTGTGTGAGGGTGCGGGAGTACTGCAAATCCTGCAGGAGTCCAGGCCAGCTGACAGGCTTAGAAGCTGGAGGTAAAGGTGTGTAAGGGTGCGGGAGTACTGCGAATCCTGAAGGAGTCCAGGCCAGCTGACAGGCTTAGAAGCCGGAGGTAAAGTTGTGTGAGGGTGCGGGAGTACTGCGAATCCTGAAGGAGTCCAGGCCAGCTGACAGGCTTAGAAGCCAGAGGTAAAGGTGTGTGAGGGTGCGGGAGTAGTGCGAATCCTGAAGGAGTCCAGACCAGCTGACAGGCTTAGAAGCCGGAGGTAAAGGTGTGTGAGGTTGCGGGAGTACTGTGAATCCTGATGGAGTCCAGGCCAGCTCACAGGCTTAGAAGCCGGAGGTAAAGGTGTGTGAGGGTGCGGGAGTACTGCGAATCCTGAAGGAATCCAGGCCAGCTGACAGGCTTAGAAGCCGGAGGTAAAGGTGTGTGAGGGTGCGGGAGTACAGCGAATCCTGAAGGAGTCCAGGCCAGCTGACAGGCTTAGAAGCCAGAGGTAAAGGTGTGTGAGGGTGCGGGAGTACTGTGAACCCTGAAGGAGTCCAGGCCAGCTGACAGGCTTAGAAGCCGGAGGTAAAGGTGTGTGAGGGTGCGGGAGTACTAGGCTGTGAATCCTGCAGGAGTCCCGGCCAGCTGACAGGCTTAGAAGCCGGAGGTAAAGGTGTGTGAGGGTGCGGGAGTACTGTGAATCCTGCAGGAGTCCAGGCCAGCTGACAGGCTTAGAAGCCAGAGGTAAAGGAGTGTGAGGGTGCGGGAGTATTGCGAACCCTGCAGGAGTCCAGGCCAGCTGACAGGCTTAGAAGCCGGAGGTAAAGGTGTGTGAGGGTGCGGGAGTACTGTGAACCCTGCAGGAGTCCAGGCCAGCTGACAGGCTTAGAAGCCGGAGGTAAAGGTGTGTGAGGGTGCGGGAGTACTGCGAATCCTGCAGGAGTCCAGGCCAGCTGACAGGCTTAGAAGCCGGAGGTAAAGGTGACAGGCTTTCAGTTCAGTTCTAAGAGTTGTAAGTAATGGTATATAATTGTGTTTGAATATATCTGAGACCTTCGGTGTCAAACGGACTCCCAGGTGCTGTACTGATTCTTCAGCCCAAGGAAATACAAAACTTAGAGATATGGAGTTTTTGAGTTTTGGTAGTATGTTTAATCCTAAAATATATGATTTAGTTTGGTTCAATTTGTAGTATGAAGCTTCAGAGAAGGATGTTAAAACTGTGAGTAGATACTGTAATGATTCTAGAGGTTTTGAGATTACCAAGCCAACATCATCTGCAAAAAGACTGATCACGTGTGATTAGCTTCCAATAGAAATTCCTTGTATTTCAGGTGTAGTTCTTATTTTTTGTGCTACTCTCCATCAAGAGAATTAATATAATGGGGGAAAGAGGACACCCTTGACGGGTTTTCTAAACTGCTGCGTAACTTGCTGTGTAATTTTTTGGAGGTGTCTGTGCTGTCCGAGGCCCCAACTGCGGCAGTACAACCGCTTCCTGGAACCAGGGCCGGGCCGAGGCATAGGCTGGAGAGGCTCCAGCCTCAGGGCGCAGTGTAGGAGGGGGCGCACAATTCATTCAGCTGTCATTCCCAATTGTGTTTGAAGCAGAAATAAATAAGAAAAGAGGATACATGACAGTGACTGCAAGCCAGATAACTAGAGATTAAGGTGTTGGGGAGGTTGGGGGCCTTGGGACACCTCTTAGTCTAATAGCAATCAGTGTGTGATGGCTGGGGTGGGGGGGCGCACTTTGGTGTCTCAGCCTTGGGTGCTGAAAGACCTTGTCCCGCCTCTGGCCCCTCAAGTGGCTCGGAGAACAGCGACACTGCAATGTGGAGAAAACGAGGTACAGAATCAAACAGGCAAGACGAGGTCGAAACAGTTCCAAGATCAGGGCTGGCAGAGTTCAGGCGTGATGCCGGTGAACGGTAGACAGGCTGAAGGTCGAGGCAGGCGGCAAGCAAACGTGGTCAGGAACAGGCCGAGGTCGGTAACAGGTAATCAAACAAAGAATAGCTGGCAGGGTCACAGGAACAACTGCTGACAAGCTGTGTGAACAGACAGCACTGATGTGCTGGCAGGGCAGGTTTAAATAGGCCGCTTGGCGCCAATTGCCGAACGCCGCGCATGCGTAGAACCGTCCGCGTGAAGGCGCGCATGCGTAACCCTGTCAGCAGGAGGTCACGCATGCGTACTACCCTCCGCATAGACCTGGTCAGACGCGGACGCGCATGCGCGGTATCTGGTACGCGTCACGCCGGTTGGCGTGATGCCACAAAGTAAACAAACATGTCGGCCCCTTCCGCGCCCGTGCATAATACTGAGGGCTTGGCAGTGACTATCCGGTGACACGGAACCGTAAGTATGACATTGCCCCCCCCCCCCTCAAGGGCATCCTCTGGATGCCCCTAGGACTTGGCTTTTCGGGATGTCTTTGATGGAACACCCTGACTAACCTAGGAGCATGAATATTGATAGCTCGTTCCCATGAGTTATCTTCTACTCCGAAACCCTTCCATTTAATTAAATAATAAAGTCTCTTCCTGGTTATTCTGGAGTCCAGAATCCTCTCTACTTCAAATTCTTCTGCCCCATCAATCATGATTGGTGACGGTGGAGGAATAGTTCGGTTGAAGGAAGAGTCAGGGATCACTTGCTTAAAACACGACACATGAAATACTGGGTGGATCTTCATTGAAACTGGAAGTTTTAATTTGAAGGCTACGGCATTAATTCTCCTTTCGATCTGGAACGGGACGATGTATCTTGGACCTAGTTTCTTAGAAGGACACTTTAGATTGAGATTGTCTGTGGATAGCCAGACTAAGTCCCCAATTTGAAAATTAGGAGCAGCTGATCTCTTCTTATCTGCTTGAACCTTAGCTCTGACTTGTGCTTGCCTCAGAGTCTCCTGTAATCTCCCAAAATTTTCAGAAAGACTTGCTAATCTTGATTGGACTTCTGGTACAGCAGAATCAGAACGTAAGGTGGGCAGTATTGCAGGATGAAAAGCATAATTAGCATAAAAAGGTGTTTGTTTAGTGGATGCATGGATAGAGTTATTGTAAGCAAACTCAGCTGTAGCAAGCAAGGAGGACCAATCCTCTTGAGATATCGAAGTGAAGCAACGTAAGTATTGTTCTAAGGTTTGATTGGTACGTTTTGTCTGTCCATTGGATTGTGGATGATAACCTGAAGACTGAGAGAGGGTAACGTTGAGCTGAGAACAGAGTTCCTTCCAAAATTTCGAGGTAAATTGCACTCCTCTATCAGAAACAATATCAGATGGTAGGCCATGAAGTTTAACTATATGCTTGAGAAAGACATCAGCGGTGGTGACGGCAGATGGAATACCTTTCATTGGAATGAAATGTGCCATCTTGGTAAACCGATCGACTACCACAAAGATTGTAGTATGCCCTTCAGACGGTGGCAGATCTGTAATGAAGTCCATGGCTAACATATCCCAGGGTCAAGAGGGAACAGGTAATGGTGTCAACAACCCCCAAGGACGATGTCGAGGACTCTTGGAGCGGGCACAAATGTTGCAAGAAGAAACAAAGTCCTTACAATCTGTAACTAACTCCGGCCAAAAAAAATTTCGTTGCAGCAGTTCCTGTGTCTTCGTTACCCCGAAATGGCCTGCCAACTTGTTGTCATGACATAATTGTAAGATACTTGATCGAAGTTCTGAGGGAACAAAGATCCTATCCTCGAGGAAGAACACCCCCTCTCGAAATTGCAATTCTTTGGTAACATCAGCAGGTAATGAAGAAGATACTTGTTCAATCTGTTTCAGGAGCCCAGTTTGAAGTAACAAGAAATTCTTGGAAGAGAGAATAGTGTCAGGTCCGGTCATTTCCTTGAAAGATTCTACAAACATCCGGGATAATGCATCAGGCTTCCCATTCTTACTGCCAGGTCGGTACGTAACGTGAAAATCGAAGCGGGAGAAGAATAGAGACCAGCGGGCCTGCCTTGGGCGTAGTCTTTTAGCAGTCCTCAGGTACTCTAAATTCTTATGATCAGTAAAAACAGTTATGGAATGCTGTGCCCCTTCCAGTAAGTACCTCCATTCCTCAAAGGCGGCTTTGATGGCTAATAATTCTCGGTCAGCGATGTCATAATTTCTCTCAGACGAATTCAACTTACGAGAGAAAAAGGCCACTGGGTGAAGCAAGTTCTTTGTTCCAAAACGTTGTGATAAAATGGCGCCAACAGCAACTTCTGAAGCATCCACCTCTAATATAAAAGGTCGTGAAGGGTCAGCATGCTGAAGAACTGGAGCCGACGTGAACAGATTCTTGAGTCTTTCAAAGGCTACCTGGGCTTCGGAAGTCCACCGAAAAGGTTGATGAGTACTGGTAAGTTGTGTGATAGGGGCCACAATGGCCGAGAACTTGTGAATAAATCTTCTATAGAAGTTTGCAAATCCGATGAAGCGTTGAACTCCCTTTCTGTCCTTAGGAACTGGCCAGTCTAAGATGGCTGAGACCTTCTGTTCGTCCATCTTGATTCCTGCAGATGAGAATTGTAAGCCCAGAAACTGGATGTTGTCCTGTTCAAAGGCGCACTTCTCGAGTTTTGCATAAAGATTATGGACACGTAGACGAGAAAGCACTTTCTTGACATGGTTTCTGTGTTCTGATAATGTAGCGGAAAAGATCAGGATATCATCCAAATACACAGCCATGAATATGTCGATAAAGTCCTTGAAAATGTCATTGACGAAATGTTGAAACGTAGCAGGGGCATTGCATAGGCCGAAAGGCATGTCG
The DNA here is from genome assembly GCF_040937935.1 of Hyperolius riggenbachi. Classification (NCBI taxonomy): domain Eukaryota; kingdom Metazoa; phylum Chordata; class Amphibia; order Anura; family Hyperoliidae; genus Hyperolius; species Hyperolius riggenbachi. The sequence continues at coordinate 8,452,960 of NC_090647.1, forward strand.
AGGTACTCGAAATGTCCATAACGAGAACGAAAGGCAGTCTTCCACTCGTCTCCCTCACGAATACAGATCAGATTGTAAGCTCCTCGTAAGTCAAGCTTCGTGAAAATCTTAGCAGTGCGAAGTCTCTGGAATAAATCTGGTACAAGGGGCAATGGGTACCTGTTCTTGATGGTTATCTTATTTAATTGTCTGTAGTCCACACAAGGTCGTAAAGAACCATCCTTCTTCCCTACAAAGAAGATTCCGGCTCCTGCAGGAGAGGTGGAAGGACGGATGAACCCTTTGCTTAAGTTCTCTTCAATGTATTGTTTCAGGATAACTGATTCAGGTTCAGAAAGAGGAAAGACTCTGCCAAAAGGGATCTCTGCTCCAGGATGCAACTCGATTGGGCAGTCATAGATGCAATGAGGAGGCAATGTATCAGCTGATTTTTTATCAAAGACATCCCTGAAGTCCTGGTAGGCACTAGGTAGTAGAGGTTCCAAGGCTGAATTGAGGCAGGCCAGTTGACCAACTCGCGGTAAGCAGAACTGATGACAGTATCTGGACTGGAAGGTCACCGACCCCGAACTCCAATCAATGAGTGGATTGTGAGATTGGAGCCAAGGGATTCCCAGGATAACCGGGAAGAGAGGAGAAGGGATCAAGTCAAAGGTCAGGAATTCCTGATGATCCTCCAGAGTTGTGATGAGTACAGGATAAGTCTCAGAAGTGATGGGTCCAGAAGCAAGGTGTGTTCCGTCCGCTAATTGGATGGGAAGAGGAGTGTTCTTTTGACGGATAGGCAAGTCAAGATGTTGGGCTAATTGAATGTCCAGAAAACATGAGCAGGCGCCAGAGTCAATGATGGCCTTGACTTGGATAGTTCTGTCTGGGCCCTGCAATGACAGAAACCACGGAACATGAGTGGAAGAAGTACGTACAATTGGAGGTGCTGACGAAGGCTTAAAATCAGGCTTACCAGGAGGTCTTATTGGACAATTGTTCCGGAAATGACCAGCGGCTCCACAGTACATGCACAGTTGAGACTGTCGGCGACGTTGTCGTTCCTCCGTTGATAATGGAGATCTAGTTACTCCCAATTGCATGGGTTTTCGGCCTGCCCACTCAACCGAAACGGCTCTCACCAAAGTGGTCAATGACCTTGCCTTAGCTAAAGCTGAAGGTAAATACACCATTCTCCTCCTCCTTGACCTTTCAGCAGCTTTTGATACAGTAGATCATCCCCTACTCCTCAAGTCCCTCCAATCCATGGGCATTCACGATCTCGCCCTGACCTGGCTTTCATCCTACCTCTCCAACCGCTCCTTCACGACCTCCTTCAATGAGTCCTCGTCCACCCCCAACCACCTCTCAGTGGGAGTCCCCCAAGGCTCGGTCCTTGACCCCCTACGGTTCTCCCTATACACATCCTCCATTGGCAAGGTTATCTCCTCCATGGGTTTTAACTATCATCTGTATGCAGATGACACCCAAATCTATCTCCACACCCCTGACATATCCACCACTGCCATGGACAAGGTCTCCTCCTGCCTATCTGCCATCTCCTCCTGGATGTCCGCTAGGTTCCTAAAACTAAATCTAGACAAAACGGAATTTATGATCTTCCCACCCCGGTGATCCCTGGACCTCCCAGATGTGCAGGTCACTGTTAACCACCCTTCTATTCACCCTACCTTTCAAGCCCGCTGTCTGGGTGTCACCCTGGACTCCGCACTCTCCTTCACTCCCCACATCCAAAACCTCACAAAATCCTGCAACTTCCACCTTCGTAACATCTGTAAAATTCGCCCTTTCCTGACCCCTGCCACCACCAAACTCCTCATCCATGCCCTCATAATTTCCCGCCTCGACTACTGCAATGCCCTTCAGTCTGGACTCCCTAAGACCCGAATAGCCCCACTGCAGTCCATCATGAATGCGGCTGCCAGAATTATCCACTCCTCCCATCGCTCCACCAGGGCGGCTCCCCTCCGTGAATCCCTCCACTGGCTTCCTATCCAGTCCAGAATCAGATTCAAGATATTGTGTCTGACCTACAAATCCATCCACAAAACCTGTCCAACCTACATTTCTGATCTTACTCAGAGATACACACCAAGGCGCTCACTCCGCTCCTCCAATGAACTTCGCCTGACCGTCCCCCGCATCACCCAGTCCCATGCACGCCTCCAAGACTTCTCAAGAGCAGCTCCGACACTATGGAACTCCCTACCTCCACCCATTAGGGCAGCCCCCTCCTTCAACACCTTCAAGAAGGCCCTCAAAACTCACCTTTTCACTCTTGCCTACCACTAGTGTTGGGCGAACATCTAGATGTTCGGGTTCGGGCCGAACAGGCCGAACATGGCCGCGATGTTCGGGTGTTCGACCCGAACTCCGAACATAATGGAAGTCAATGGGGACCCGAACTTTTGTGGTTTGTAAAGCCTCCTTACATGCTACATACCCCAAATGTACAGGGTATGTGCACCTTGGGAGTGGGTACAAGAGGAAAAAAAATTTAGCAAAAAGAGCTTATAGTTTTTGAGAAAATCGATTTTAAAGTTTCAAAGGGAAAACTGTCTTTTAAATGCGGGAAATGTCTGTTTTCTTTGCACAGGTAACATGCTTTTTGTCGGCATGCAGTCATAAATGTAATACATATAAGAGGTTCCAGGAAAAGGGACCGGTAATGCTAATCCAGCAGCAGCACACGTGATGGAACAGGAGGAGGGTAGCGCAGGAGGAGAAGGCCACGCTTTGAGACACAACAACCCAGGCCTTGCATGAGGACAAGAAGCGTGCGGATAGCATGCTTTGTACCACCATGCAGTCATAAATGTAATAAAGATAAGAGGTTCCATAAACAGGGACCGGCAACGCTAACCCAGCAGCAGCAGCAGCAGCACACGTGATGGAACAGGAGGAGGCGCAGGAGGAGAAGGCCACGCTTTGTGAGACACAACAACCCAGGCCTTGCATGAGGACAAAAAGCGTGCGGATAGCATGCTTTGTACCGCCATGTAGTCATAAATGTAATAAAGATAAGAGGTTCCATAAACAGGGACCGGCAACGGTAACCCAGCAGCAGCAGCAGCAGCAGCAGCACACGTGATGGAACAGGAGGAGGCGCAGGAGGAGAAGGCCACGCTTTGTGAGACACAACAACCCAGGCCTTGCATGAGGACAAAAAGCGTGCGGATATAGCAGCAATGCTTTTTGCCGCCATGCAGTCATAAATGTAATACAGATGAGAGGTTCAATAAACAGGGACCGGAAACGCTAAACCATCCCAGATGTTCATCGGTCATGTTACTTGGTTGGGGTCCAGGAGTGTTGCGTAGTCGTTTCCAATCCAGGATTGATTCATTTTAATTTGAGTCAGACGGTCTGCATTTTCTGTGGAGAGGCGGATACGCCGATCTGTGATGATGCCTCCGGCAGCACTGAAACAGCGTTCCGACATAACGCTGGCTGCCGGGCAAGCCAGCACCTCTATTGCGTACATTGCCAGTTCGTGCCAGGTGTCTAGCTTCATGCCCGGTTTCAGGTCCAGCGGTGCCAGCCACAAATCCGTCTGTTCCTTTATTCCCCTCCAAATTTCCTTCCCTGTGTGCTGCTTATCCCCAAGGCAGATCAGCTTCAGCAACGCTTGCTGACGCATGCCAACAGCTGTGCTGCACTGCTTCCACGATCCTACTGCTGCTGGTGCTGGGTTAGCATTTCCGGATGAGGTACAGCTTTGAGATGCGTTGGAGGAGAAGGAGTCAGAGAGGTAGGTGCTGCTGTTGTTATCCAGCTGTTTGCGGCGTGGGCAACACCCGCGCCGTAGCAGGTGAGGAATCGCTGCCAGGCTCCACAAGGTTCACCCAGTGCGCGGTAAGGGAGATGTATCGACCTTGGCCGAACGCACTCGTCCAGGTGTCAGTGGTGAGGTGAACCTTGCAGGCAACGGCATTCTTCAAGCTTCGGGTTATTTAGCTGACCACGTGCTCATGCAACTCAGGCACTGCAGAGCGCGCAAAGTGGTAGCGGCTGGGAACCACGTAACGTGGGATGGCCACTGACATCATGCCCTTGAAGCTGTTTGTCTCCACCACTCGATATGGCAGCATTTCGCAGGCCAGAAGCTTGGCTATGCTGGCTGGCTGTTACTGCCACGGCCCGGGGGTCATTTGCTGGCAATTTCCTCTTGTGCTCAAACATCTCAGAGACAGACAACTCAACCGTAGCGCTGCACACCGAAGGGCTGTTGGTTGTTGTGTTTGATGAACACTGGGAGACCTCAAGAGCACTAGTCCGGAAAGTGACAGTGTCAGCATCGTCTGATGTTTGTGAATGTTGTGAACCACGCAATGGCTGGGCTACTGCTGCTGCTGAGGCGGGTCTGGTGGTGAGTCTGGTGAACCCAAGGGAGGCAGTGTTGCTGGTGGTACCCTGTCCTGCCGCGTTTGCCCACAGAGTGGGATGTTTGGATAGAATGTGGCGGCTCATGCTGGTGGTGGAGAGGTTGTTAATACTTTTCCCCCTGCTCAGGCGGGTCTTGCACACCTTGCAAATCGCCATGGTAACATCCTCAGTGCAGTCTTCAAAGAAAGCCCAGACTTTAACTGGCTGAGGACTCGGACCTCGTGCGTGATGTGCTGGTGCTGCTTAACCCACTGCTGGACGCTTGAGAGGTCATCCAAGTAATTATCTGGTCCTGTTCTTTTGGATCTGTGAGGGTTGTTGTCCTGGACAACATGGGCAGTATTGAGTGGGTTTTCTTGGGTGCTCCCCTTTGGCCTGTACGTGAACCGTCAGGGGAAACACCTCTTCCCTTGCCCCTCCCTCTTTCACCGGATTTCTTCCTCATTTCACTTATCCTTAAAGTACACGCTGACTGGCAGCAGTACAGTGGCAGTACAGAAATGCTATACAGTGGTGGGTGAGCGGTGTACCACTATTGTCAGCAGTGACACAGAGCACAATGCTATACAGTGGCGGGTGAGCGGTGTACTACTGTTCCCAGCAGACACAGAGTGGAAGTAAACACAATGCTATATAGTGTGGCTGAGCCGTGTACACAGAGTGGCATTAAACACAATGCTATATAGTCTGCTATATAGTCACCCCGAACAGGGTGATGTTCTGCAGAACCCGAACAGTGGCAAACACTGTTCGCCCAACACTACTGGGAGGGAACGCAGATTTTAGTACCTAAACACACGATACAACATGTTTTCCGGGGTCGGACTCTGAGGCACATACAGATGGTCCCGATCATCATCCTCATCATACAACTCTTCTCCTGAGTCTGACCCACCCACCACCTCTGCCACCCCAACATCCCCAGACACAGACCCCTCATCGTCCTCAACATTAACTTGGGATGCTGGCCTGAGCCAGACCTCCTCCTCCACATCAGGCCCCATCATCTCCTCAATGGCAGCCCTCATTAATCGCTCTGGCGACGGACTGATGGACACAACGTTCTCCTCCGGGGAGGGCTGCTGCTGACCACTGGCTGCTGGGGTGGATGTTATAGCTTGCGTGGGGCGTTGGCTGTTGCTGTTGTTGGGAGTGCTGCTCACAGCGGAGGTCTCTGAGGAACTCATGTTGAGCTCATATAGTGGTTGACGGTGAGTGGAGTATTACTGATCCCAGCAATATACACACTGACTGGCAGAGTACGCAATGCTATATAGTGTGGCTGAGCGGTGTACACAGAGTGGCAGTAAACACAATGCTATATAGTCTGGCTGAGCGAGCGGTGTACTACTGTTCCCAGCAGAATCAGAGTGGCAGTAAACAATGGTATATAGTCTGGCTGAGCGGTGTACACAGAGTGTCAGTAAACAATGGTATATAGTCTGGCTGAGCGAGCGGTGTACTACTGTTCCCAGCAGAATCAGAGTGGCAGTAAACAATGGTATATAGTCTGGCTGAGCGGTGTACACAGAGTGTCAGTAAACAATGGTATATAGTCTGGCTGAGCGGTGTACACACAATGCTATATAGTCTGCTATATAGTGTCAGTAAACAATGGTATATAGTCTGGCTGAGCGAGCGGTGTACTACTGTTCCCAGCAGAATCAGAGTGGCAGTAAACAATGGTATATAGTCTGGCTGAGCGGTGTACACAGAGTGTCAGTAAACAATGGTATATAGTCTGGCTGAGCGAGCGGTGTACTACTGTTCCCAGCAGAATCAGAGTGGCAGTAAACAATGGTATATAGTCTGGCTGAGCGGTGTACACAGAGTGTCAGTAAACAATGGTATATAGTCTGGCTGAGCGGTGTACACAGAGTGTCAGTAAACAATGGTATATAGTCTGGCTGAGCGGTGTACACAGAGTGGCAGTAAACACAATGCTATATACTCTGGCTGAGCGAGCGGTGTACTACTGTTCCCAGCAGACACAGAACAGTAAACAGAATGCTATATAGTGTGGCTGAGCGAGCGGTGTACCACTATTCCCAGCAGACACAGAACAGTAAACAGAATGCTATATAGTGTGGCTGAGCGAGCGGTGTACCACTATTCCCAGCAGACACAGAACAGTAAACAGAATGCTATATAGTGTGGCTGAGCGAGCGGTGTACCACTATTCCCAGCAGACACAGAACAGTGAACAGAATGCTATATAGTGTGGCTGAGCGAGCGGTGTACCACTATTCCCAGCAGACACAGAACAGTGAACAGAATGCTATATAGTGTGGCTGAGCGAGCGGTGTACCACTATTCCCAGCAGACACAGAACAGTGAACAGAATGCTATATAGTGTGGATGAGCGAGCGGTGTACCACTATTCCCAGCAGACACAGAACAGTAAACAGAATGCTATATAGTGTGGCTGAGCGAGCGGTGTACCACTATTCCCAGCAGACACAGAACAGTGAACAGAATGCTATATAGTGTGGCTGAGCGAGCGGTGTACCACTATTCCCAGCAGACACAGAGTGGCAGTAAACAGAATGCTATATAGTGTGGCTGAGCGAGGTACACAGAGTGGCAGTAAACAGAATGCTATATAGTGTGGCTGAGCAAGCGGTGTACTACTATTCCCAGCAGACACAGAGTGGCAGTAAACAGAATGCTATATAGTGTGGCTGAGCGAGGTACACAGAGTGGCAGTAAACAGAATGCTATATAGTGTGGCTGAGCAAGCGGTGTACTACTGTTCCCAGCAGTGACACAATGACAGGGGGGACCCTGGCTAGCGTGGCTGGAGCGCGAACTACCCTGCCTGCCTACCCAAAGCTAAACCCACAGACAAATGGCGGAGATATGACGTGGTTCGGGTATTTATTTACCCGAACCACGTGACAGTTCGGCCAATCAGAGCGCGTTCGGGTCCGAACCACGTGACCCGTTCGGCCAATCACAGCGCTAGCCGAACGTTCGGGGAACGTTCGGCCATGCGCTCTTAGTTCGGCCATATGGCCGAACGGTTTGGCCGAGCACCGTCAGGTGTTCGGCCGAACTCGAACATCACCCGAACAGGGTGATGTTCTGCAGAACCCGAACAGTGGCGAACACTGTTCGCCCAACACTACCTACCACCCCTCACAATTGCTCTAAACCCAAAGCCGAACTCTGGTCCCCTACCTCTCATGTCCCTACCTCTCCCTCTATATTGTAAGCCTTTGGGCAAGGTCCTCACTCCTTTTGTGTCCTACCTGATCATGCACCTCTATTACTGTGCACCCATGCTATGCATTTGAGTGAACCTAACTTGCCTAACTCCATGCTCCCATCCAGTGACTGACTAAGCATTACCTTGTACTCATACTGTGCTGTGTGATCTGGTTTTCTTGTATTCCTGTATTGTCATATTGCTGTTTGTCACCCCTAAATATTGTCTGTAACCTAAATTAATGTCCAGCGCTGCGTAATATGTTGGCGCTTTATAAATACAACAAATAAATAAATAAATGGGTTCAGGTACATCAGAGCTGCTGGCCCCCACAGAGTCGGATGGAGGTGAGGGAAGTGGAGGGAGACTAAAAGCAGTTGGATTCCAGGCACAGCGGGTAGCCCCAGACTTCTCAAGTCTTCTTTCCCTTAGACGTCTGTCTATCTGCGTGGAAAGTTGTGTCAGTTCCTTTAGGGTCTCTGGAATACCCACTCGGGCCAGCTCATCTTTAAGCAGATCAGATAGTCCCAGCCGAAATTGGAATTTCAGTGCCGCATCATTCCACTGGGTGTCACTGCTCCAGCGGCAAAAGTCTGAAATGTACTCCTCCACAGGCCTGCGACCTTGACGAAGATTCTGGAGAGCTGTTTCTGCGGAAGCTACCCGGCCTGGGTCATCGTATAGTTCTGCAAGGGCTTCAAACAAAGTAGCCACAGTGGTCAAAGCAGGATCATTTTGATCACGGAGTTGCAAGGCCCATGCTTGAGGTTCACCTTGAAGCAGGGATATAATTGTTCCAACTCTAGCAACTTCAGTAGCATACGTTCTTGGTTGGAGAGAGAACATCAATTGGCAAGCTCCCTTGAAAGTCCTGAATTTGCTTCGGTCTCCAGAAAATCTTTCAGGAAGAGGTAATTTAGGCTCTGGAGGAGGAGCTGTAACCGTAACATTAGTTGGAGCAACTGGAGGATTGACGGCAGGAAGATTCTGGATCTGTGTCTGTAATTGCAAGTAGTTGCCTTGAATCTGCTGAACAGAAAGGCTGAGCTCGGAGACCAGTTTGCAGAGAGTGTCAATATCAGACGGAACTCCAGTAGTGTTCATATTGGCTGTCTGTTACTGTTAGCTTCACCGGGATGCTGTTGTTATACTTCACAGGAATGCTATTGACCTTACCACTGATATCGAGACCACCCGGAGCACAGGTCTAAGTGACCACGGGTCTTCACCCACACTCCCTTGAGGGGAATGCAGGATCAGTCCCCCAGGAGGGGGATGTGGGACTTAGCTGCCTAGTGCCCACCAGGTTGTGCTCCAGGAAGCCCCTACAGTGGCTCGGAGAACAGCGACACTGCAATGTGGAGAAAACGAGGTACAGAATCAAACAGGCAAGACGAGGTCGAAACAGTTCCAAGATCAGGGCTGGCAGAGTTCAGGCTAGTGATGGGCGAACACCTGGATGTTCGGGTTCGGGAAAGTTCGCCGAACATGGCCGAGATGTTCGGCATGTTCGGGCCGAACCCCGAACTTCCCGAACATCCTGCTTTTGGGGGCCCTATGGGGTCGCAGGCATAAGGGGGGAGCATGCCCCGATCGCGGGGGGGGGGTCGGAAATTCCCCCACCCCCTCCGCTAGCGCTCCCCCCTCTGCCCGCTTCCCCATACAAAAGTTTAAGCAAAGTACCTGTAATAGTGGATGGCCTGGCAGTGGCACTGTGGAGTGAGGAGGAGGAGTCCGGAGAGTGACGCGTTGAGGGAGGCCGGGCAGCGGGTGGTTCAGCGGTAGTACCCTTGTGGTACTTCCGCCCTTTCTCTGACCTCACGCTCGCTGCCCGGCCTCCCTCAACGCGTCACTCTCCGGACTCCTCCTCCTCACTCCACAGTGCCACTGCCAGGCCATCCACTATTACAGGTACTTTGCTTAAACTTTTGTATGGGGAAGCGGGCAGAGGGGGGAGCGCTAGCGGAGGGGGTGGGGGGAATTTCCAACCCCCCCCGCGATCGGGGCATGCTCCCCCCTTATGCCTGCGACCCCATAGGGGGGCCGTATTCGGCCGAACAGGGCCCTGTTCGGCCGAACAGGGGCCCTGTTCGGCCGGGCATTGAGCAGTTCGGGCGAACCCGAACAGTTTGGCCGAACACCACCAGGTGTTCGGCCGAACTCGAACATCACCCGAACAGGGTGATGTTCTGCAGAACCCCGAACAGTGGCGAACACTGTTCGCCCAACACTAGTTCAGGCGTGATGCCGGTGAACGGTAGACAGGCTGAAGGTCGAGGCAGGCGGCAAGCAAACGTGGTCAGGAACAGGCCGAGGTCGGTAACAGGTAATCAAACAAAGAATAGCTGGCAGGGTCACAGGAACAACTGCTGACAAGCTGTGCGAACAGACAGCACTGATGTGCTGGCAGGGCAGGTTTAAATAGGCCGCTTGGCGCCAATTTCCGAATGCCGCGCATGCGTAGAACCGTCCGCGTGAAGGCGCGCATGCGTAACCCCGTCAGCAGGAGGTCACGCATGCGTACTACCCTCTGCATAGACCTGGTCAGACGCAGACGCGCATGCGCGGGATCTGGTGCGCGTCACGCCGGTTGGCGTGACGCCACAAAGTAAACAAACATGTCGGCCCCTTCCGCGCCCGTGCATAATACTGAGGGCTTGGCAGTGACTATCCGGTGACACAGAACCGTAAGTATGACAGGCTGTGGGCGGTCGGCAAGTGGTTAAACAGCATGTGGGCACACAAGTACAGTGAACAGGTATGCAGGGATTGGTATTACAAATGTGCAGCTGCCACACACAGGTACCATGAACAGGTGCAATGACTGGTGGTATATTACACTGCTTGCGCTCACGTAGGTAGGTAGGAGCACTGAACAGTGAACATGTGCAGTGATTGGAATTACAGATGTGCAGCTGTCACACACAGGTACCGTGAACAGGTGCAATGACTGGAGGTATTAACAATGCGTGTGCTCATGTAGGTATAGGTAGGTAGGTGCACTGAACAGTGAACATGTGCAGTGATTGGGATTACAAATGTGCAGCTGCCTGTCACACACACACAGGTACCGTGAACAGGTGCAATGACTGGTAGTATTAACAATGCGTGCGCTCATGTACGTAGGTAGGTAGGTAGGTAGTTAGGTGCACTGAACAGTGAACAGGTGCAGTGATTGGAATTACAAATGTCCAGCTGTCACACACAGGTACAGTGAACAGGTGCAATGACTGGTGGTAATAACAATGCGTGCGCTCACGTAGGTATAGGTAGGTAGGTGCACTGAACAGCGAACAGGGGCAGTGATTGGGATACAAATGTGCAGCTGGCTGCATGTCACACACACAGGTAGTCACTGAAGGAGCTGGGCCTGGCAGTGGCACAGTAGGAATTACCAAGGCTGTCTATGCAACACAAGTGTCTGTGGGACACACACACACACAGAAAAAAAATAGATCACAAGAACAAGATTAGCTCTCGAAAGAGCTGTTGAGGGGTGCTTTTTTTTTAGCAATAAGAATCAGCAAGGAGCAAGCTAACAAGAGCCTAACTAAGCTTCCCCTATAGCTCTCTCTGCAGCAGCAGTTCTCCCTTCTCTAATTACTGCAGGCACACGAGTGAGTCCAATGTCTGATGCTGCCTGCCTTTTATAAGGGGGGGTGGGGCTCCAGGAGGGAGTGTAGCCTGATTGGCTACAATGTGCCTGCTGACTGATGTAGAGGGTCAAAGTTGACTCTAATGATGCACTGTGGGGGTAAATCGAACTTCCGGTAAAGTTTGCGGTTCTCCGCGATCACGAACCCCGGAAGTTCGCCGGTTCCCATTCGCCGGCGAACCGCTTGGGCCATCTCTAGTCAGAGACAGAACCCTTAACTGGTACGCTATCCAGCCAATGGTACATATGACCCTGGGCACGGCACTGTGCGGGTGCTCAGCACGGCCAACTCACACCCTTGTATCACCTACCCAGAGGCGTAGCTATGAGGGGCAAGGGGTATGTATGTCCGGGGTGCAGCACTGTGAGGGTGCTCCGCATGGCTGCCTCACACCCCTGTATCACTTACCCAGAGGCGTAGCTATGAGGGGCAAGGAGGGACATATGTCCCGGGCGCAGCACTATGAGGGTGCTCAGCATGGCCGCCTCCCACCCCTGTATCACTTACCCAGAGGCGTAGCTATGAGGGGCAAGGGGTACATATGTCCCGGGCGCAGCACTATGAGGGTGCTCAGCATGGCCGCCTCACACCCCTGTATTACTTATGCAGAGGCGTAACTATGAGGGGCAAGGAGGGACATATGTCCCGGGCGCAGCACTATGAGGGTGCTCAGCATGGCCGTCTCCCACCCCTGTATCACTTACCCAGAGGCGTAGCTATGAGGGGCAAGGGGTACATATGTCCCGGGCGCAGCACTATGAGGGTGCTCAGCATGGCCGCCTCCCACCCCTGTATCACTTACACAGAGGCGTAGCTATGAGGGGCAAGGGGACGCATGTCCTGGGTGCAGCACTGTGAGGATGCCCAGCATGGCCGCCTCCCACCCCTGTATCACTTACCCAGAGGCGTAGCTATGGGGGGCAAGGGGTACATATGTCCCGGGTGCAGCAGTGTGAGGGTGCTCAGCATGGCCGCCTCCCACCCCTGCATCACTTACCCAGAGGCGTAGCTATGAGGGGCAATGGATACGTATGTCCCGGGCGCAGCACTGTGAGGGCGCTCAGCATGGCCGCCTCCCACCCCTGTATCAATTACCCGGAGGCGTAGCTATGGAAGGCAAGGGGTACATATGTCCCGGGCGCAGCACTGTGAGGGTGCTCAGCATGGCCGCCTCCCACCCCTGTATCACTTACCCAGAGGCATAGCTATGAGGGGCAAGGGGTACGTATGTCCCGGGTGCAGCACTATGAGGGTGCTCAGCATGGCTGCCTCCAACCCCTGTGTCACTTACCCAGAGGCGTAGCTATGGAGGCAAGGGGTACATATGTCCGGGGCGCAGCACTGTGAGGGTGCTCAGCATGGCCGCCTCCCACCCCTGTATCACTTACCCAGAGGCGTAGCTATGAGGGGCAAGGGGTACATATGTCTCGGGCGCAGCACTGTGAGGGTGCTCAGCATGGCCGCCTCCCACCCCTGTATCACTTACCCAGAGGCGTAGCTATGGAAGGCAACGGGTACATATGTCCCGGGCGCAGCACTATGAAGGTGCTTAGCATGGCTGCCTCCCACCCCTGTATCACTTACCCAGAGGGGTAGCTATGAGGGGCAAGGGGTACATATGTCCCGGGCGCAGCACTATGAGGGTGCTCAGCATGGCCGCCTCCCACCCCTGTATCACTTAACTGCCACCTACTGTTCAGCAATAGACCAAATTAAAATGTGTAATTTATTTAAAATATATAATTAGTCTGCTCAAGTAAAAATACCAGCACACAAATCTCCTGAACATCAACCAGTAGTAGCAGATGACACAACATCTCCAGCCACATGGCTAGTAATCATATAACATCAAATGTTATGGTCCTAAAAATGCTGCAGACCTCGGTAAATCTTTTCTGCCAATTACATAGCTCCCAACCTTTTGATTTCAGAAAACGGGACACTTAGGCCACACCCCTAACCACACCCTCAACACCCCCTAGTCACGCCCACCATTTTTTAAAAAATAAATATTTTTATTTTATTATTAATTAATATTACTCCTGAAAGGGGGGGGGGGGGGCGTGAGGGTGCCCGTGGGTGGGGAGGAGGGGAGAAAAAAAAACTGATCGAGGCACCAGCCCCGGGGATGCCGTATGCTATGCGGGATGGGTGGCCGCTATTTCTCCCTCCCTCCTAATGTGCCCCCCAGTGTCCCCTCCTGCCTGCAGAGTTAAATGCGCAGCGGAGCGGGCTGTAAATCTTACCATTGCCTCTCCGTGCGTACCGGGATCTGGCTCTTCTCGGCTTCCTGCTCGGTACGCACGGAGAGGCAATGGTAAGATTTACAGCCCACTCCACTGCACATTTAACTCTGCAGGCAGGAGGGACACTGGGGGCACATTAGGAGGGAGGGAGAAATAGCGGCCACCCATCCCGCATAGCATACGGCATCCCCGGGGCTGGTGCCTCGATGAGTTTTTTTTCTCCCCTCTCTGCCCAGCGGCCGGGACAGAAGGGGGGGGGGGGCAGCACGGGATGGCGGGAGGGGCCCCCGAAATCGGAACCGTCCCGATGAAGACGGGACGGTTGGGGCCACTGCAATTAAATAAAAAGGGTTGGGAGGAGCTGAAGGGCAGAAAATGGACTGTAGGACTCTATGGTATCCTCTAATTTTCTACAGAAAATCATCTCACATGGGTGTGGCGGAGGTAACGTAAGTAACAATACAATAACGTAAGTAACAACAAAACAACTTCAACTATGTGTTCACAAATGGTAGTCAGAGTGTCAGCAGTAAAACAACATATAAATCTGCATGAGTTCCCGCATGCCAGGCATAGCAGACACACACACAACTTACTAGACTAAACCTAATACCAACACCCACCCTTCAGGGGTAGCAATGGCTTACAGGGTCCGAGCTGCTTTCTCTTCCTGAACTTCTTCTGACTGTTGGCTTTTCTCTTTTCCCATAACAGCCAAGTGTCCTGTTGTGTGCAAAAGTCTTGAGCTGTAGCCGACTCTAAATCACTCTCAGGTCTCAGCTTGTGAAAAATAAACTCAATCATCCAACCTTCTCTTTCCCTTCACCATGAATGGTCAGTGACTTCTCTGAGGGATCCTTGATGTGGTTTGTGTGACGAGAAGTCCAGAGTCTCAGAAATCGTCTCCAATGTCATCATTCTCAGCAGGGGTGCTCGGATACCCCTTTTCAAAATATGAATTGATCCGGATACCCAGATATCCAGATCGGATATCTGAATCCGAACTTTCAGATATCTGCGCTCATGCGGATTTCCGAACGCATTATCCAAGTGGATTCGGATATCCGGATAGAAAAAGCAAAAGTACCCTTTAAATTGCTTTAAAATGCTTTTTTAAGGGTAAATGAGGCATGTAGCATCATTATTTGTTAAAGGGGAACACTAATTGATGATGTGGGGACTTAAAATCCCCGGTGGATGACAAGTAGCACCTCAGACCGACCAGGAGCTCAGTGATGCCTGTTCCAGATCTGGGAGGAGATTCCGAGGACTCCGCCCATCGTCTCATTAGGAGCATCCCCCAATGTTGTAAGACATCTGTACAAACATGTGGGGCCATACAAACTACAGAGTATGCATTCAGTTTACTGCAATTGTTACACCCTGAAAAAGGGAATTATAAATAAGAACTCCATGAGCATGCTTCCTCTGCCTGCATCATGTCTGATGAGAATGAGGCAGCAGGCCACGAGCCTCCCCTTAGGTACTTTCCCCAGGTCAACAAGTTGCTAAACATAAACAGACTCAGGCAATAGATAGCCCAAATCCAGATCCTGTATTTCAGCCTGTTATCTCCACAGATATTTCAAAGAATAGGATTATTTTCCAATAGCTAATTGGGAAATTACTGCTTTACAGATTTTTCTACACAAAAATCAGTCTATTACACTCTCCCCTGCAAAATTAGATGGCGTCCCGGCATCTACACATACTTTAACCTGACAATTTCTCAACCCCAGGCATTCTGGTAACTTATCTGCACTATACAGTGATCAATTTGGTTAGCTAAATCAACAGCACACAACTACTCCTCATACATATTCTTAGAACTCTTCTTTAGGGTCTGAAATCTCTAACTATGCTTCATAACTAACACAGTTTGACTTCTAGTATGCCTGTAGAAATGTTGGTTGGTAGATCTGAAATGGATTTGACCACATTGTCATTGGTTCAACCCCTCTAATTGGCATGGGATAATACTGGTAAAGCATTTCATTGGCATTCACTACATTATAGCATGTTGGCGTTCCCAGTTGGTCATAAGTAAAGACTTTAGGAGCTCGCCTTTCTCTCCTGGGTAAGCTATGGACTTGTGTGTGATCTTCAACTGAATTTGGAGATTGGGATACTAGAACCTCATCCTGCATCTCAACTGATTGTTCATCCTCCCTTGGATTATCTTCTTGCTCAACAGTCTCTTGTAGTATCTCAGGCTCACTTGTATTGGTCAAAGGTGCTTCTTCATCCAGCTCATTCAGTTCATTGTTAAGTGCAGATGTCTCTTGCTCACTATCCACTTGTGTATTAGTCGTCTCACTAATTCTATCATCATTGAACTCTTGAGGCTGCGTTACCGGATGGTAATAGTACATATATTCTTCTTCCTCATCTTCTTCCTGATTTGTGTCTTTGTGATCTAGCTCTTTCTTTCTTTCCTTCTGTTTAACTGGTGGTTTTGGTTGAACTTCCAGTGGTAAATAATCACATGGTAATAAGAGATTGCGATGCATGATCCTTGATCTTCCTCTACCCTGCTCAGGTTTGATTTCATAGACTGGGAGATCTTTTCCTACTTGACGAATCACAACATGAATGTTCTCTTCCCAATGACTACGGAGCTTTCCAGTACCTCCTCTAGGCGTCAGGTTTTTGACGAGGACACGGTCACCTGGACACAATACTGAGCTTCTTATTCTTCCATCATAATGTTTTTTACTTCTCTCTGTTGACTTTTTCATATTCTCTTGCACTATTTCATATACATTCTGCATTTCTTGTTTCCATTTTTCCATGTATGCTCGATGATCAGGTTTTCCTGTCTCTGAGGTAAGTCCAAACAAGAGGTCAATAGGCAATCTTGGAGATCTTCCAAAAAGGAGGTAAAAAGGGGAAAAGCCTGTTACTTCACATCGTGTGCAATTATATGCATAGACAAGCTTATTCAACGATTCTTTCCAATTTGTCTTCTGTTTCTCAGTAAGAGTCCTAAGCATCTGTAACAATGTTCTGTTGAACCGTTCCACTTGTCCATTTCCTTGGGGGTGATACGGTGTTGTTCTTGATCCTAATACACCACAGTTCTTTTTCAACTGAGCAAAAAGCTGATTTTCAAATTCACCGCCTTGATCATGATGTATTCGCATTGGCATTCCATACTTTAGAGCATAATCGTTGAAGATTCGATCAGCAACTGTTTTAGCAGACTTTGAGGTGGTGGCATAAGCTTGAGCAAAACGAGTAAAGTGATCAATGATTATCAAGATATATTCATATCCACCTTTACATTTGTCTAAGTGGAGAAAATCTATTGACACAAGTTCAAATGGCTGTGTTGTGACAATGCTTGTAAGTGGTGCTCGTGTTTCTTTGCATGGCGTCTTTTGTTTCAAACAGGTACAAGTTCTTGCCACATAATGTTCAACTTCCTTCTGCATGTAAGGCCAAAAGAATCTATCCCGGATCAATGATAGTGTTCTGTCAATACCTTGATGGCCCATCTCATCATGTAATTCCTTTAACACGGTAACCTTGTATTCTTCAGGTAATACAAGTTGTGTCTTGTTCAATGTTCTTCTTTGGAGAATTCCTTTTTCATCAATACAAAGTCTTTCCCAGTTGCGAAGTAGACACTTGCTTTGCTTGCTAAGAGTATTCAGTTCATAACCTGATGGCTTATGGTTCTTCACCTTGCACTGTATTATTGGGCCAATGTGCTTGTCATCTTGCTGTGCTCGTCGAATTTCATCAACTGAAAATGGTTTACCTATTTCATCAATCACTCCTGTACTTTGGGTATCTGTAGCTGCTAGGCAAACCCATGGTAGGTTAGAGTCTTGAACCTCAATAGCTTGGATTGTTGCGGCCACACAATCAGATGTCAGCTCTTCAGTACATTGTTCCATCACCCTCTCAATATTTAATGGCATTCTTGACAACGAATCTGCATCCACATTTTCTTTACCAGGTCGGTAACGAATGGTGAAATGGAAATCTGCAAGTTCTGCTACCCATCTGTATCCAGTGGCGTTTAGCTTGGCACTCGATAGCACATATGTGAGTGGATTGTTATCACTGTACACTGTGAACGTTGGTGCATAATACAGGTAGTCTCTAAATTTTTCTGTAATGGCCCACTTCAAAGCAAGGAATTCCAATTTTCCAGAGTGAAGATGGTAATTCCGTTCAGCTGCAGTTAAAGTCCGGGAGCCATAGGCTATCACACGAAGTCTTCCCTCTTGTTGTTGATATAGAACTGCACCGAGGCCTTGATTGGAGGCATCTGTGTGGAGGATAAACGGCTGGGAAAAATCTGGAAAACCAAGGACTGGTGGCTCAACTAGACAGTCTATTAATTCTTCCAAGATACATTGATGTTTTTCCATCCAGTTAATCAATTTATGTGATGACACTCCTTTTCTCTTCGTTGGAACTTTTCGTGTACTCATGCTACTTTGTGGTATTTGGTCTTCTGTGGTCCCTTTCAACAAATCATAAAGTGGTCCAGCAATACGAGAAAAGTTTGGTATATACTGTCTGTAATAGCTTAACAAGCCCATGATGGCACGTAATTCTCCCACAGTGCTTGGTCTCTTCTCCTTTAAAGCTCTTACTGCAATAGTGTCAGCTGGATCCATCTTGCTACCTTCAGATGAAACAATTCTTCCTAAATAGCGCACCTCACGTTTAAACAGTTCACACTTCTTAGGCTTCAGCTTTATTCCATACTTCCTCAACCTCTGAAGTACTTCTCTGACATGATTCACATGTTCCTCAAATGACTGACTGTACACCAATGTATCGTCCAAGTAGGGTATACATATGTTGTCTCGTACATCTTCCAAACATTCTTCCATACAACGTTGGAAAGCTGCAGGTGCATTCATTAACCCGAAAGGAATTCTTATCCATTCATACAGGCCCCATGGGGTCACAAATGCAGTCAAGTGCCTGCTGTCTTCATCCATAAACCCTTGATGGTAGGCTTTTCCCTGATCCAGTAATGAAAACCATGAGTGGCCACCAAGGCTATCCAGGATGTCTTGTACTCGAGGAATTGGTTGTCTATCAGGGTGAGTCTTCTTATTCAGTTCTCTGAAATCTATGCACAAGCGTAAGCTACCATCTTTTTTTCTTACGCAGACAACTGGTGAAGCATAAGATGAGCAGGATTTTTGTACCCATCCTTGCATAATAAGGTTGTGAAGATAGTCTTTCATTTCTTTGTAGAGTGGCTTCGGTGTGGATATGTATGTGCGCGCTACAGGATTCATATCACTCAAGGAGATTCTTAGCTTTAGCTTCTCAATGCTCCCAATGTCATCATCTGATTTGGAGAAAGAAGAACATTCTTCACGAAGTAGTTTCTGTACCACCTCTCTTTCTGGTTCACTCAAGTGGCTCAGGTCAATTGGGGGATCCCATGGAGTATCAGCAACTTGCTCGCTTGCTGCTTTTACTTGACTCACTGACACTGGAAGGCTTTTGTTGGGTTTCTCCAAGATGGTATCTGGATACACAGCTTGAACTTGCTGTACAGTACCTATTACAGTTCTTCCTAATATCTCAATGTCATGGTTAGTTGGGTTTTGTACAGTAAGGACAATATAAGGCAACACACCACTTCTCAGCGTTACTAACGTCTCACAAAACTCAAGTCCTTCAGGCCACTGGGGACTGATATCTGGCTCAAAGAGAACTGTAGTGTCCTTAGTTAATGATTGTGTTTGCACCTTACAATCTATCTGAACAGAGGTGTGTCTTGGCACAATGACTTTCTCTTTAGTCGTTCTCACTACATAGTCGCATGGTTGCTCAGTTGTCACCATATCTATGAAGGCAGTGACACTTTCTCTCTCAAGGTTTGGGAAGGTGGCTCTTAGTGTCTCATGCAGTTGCTCTCTTTTTGTTGCTGATACTTGTGCTGTGGCGCTAGATTTAACCATTCGCTCAATAACATTAAAGCCTATGATAGGTTTGGAGAGCTTTCCACCCTTCATCACTAAGATGGGGACAACAAGTTCAGTGAGGTCATCATTATCTGTAGCTAATCCAAATGTAACTTCGATGAATCCTAAATAAGGGATGCTCTGTCCATTAGCAGCTGTGATCTTCAAATCCTCAGAAGCATCAAGTAACTCATAAATGTCTCTTAACTTCACATCTGGCAAATATCTCTTTTTCCATTCTTCATCGACAATTGATACTTGGGAGCCCGTATCCCATAATGCTCGTGTTCTATGCCCCTGTATGTAGCACTCAGCTATACACTGTTTCCCTACCAGAGTGACAAGGCGGGAATGACTATCCTCCTTTCTAGGGCTGCTGGCATGCACTGGTGGACCATGATACTGTCCACACGATTTCCTGTGTTTAGGCCAATGTTCAGCTTGACAGATTTTTGAACAATAGGTAGCTTTCTTACAAGATGTACATCGGCTGAGCTTCTGATCTCTCCCCTGAACACCACAGTGGAAACAATATGGTTGGGACATTCTTCTCCTATTGGTTACTCCCTGTCCCGTGGAAGTAACCATCTCCCATTTAAAGGATCATCTTTGTTTAGTCTTGTACCTCTCGCTTTGCATCCTGCAAGGAAGTGCTCACTACTTCCACATCGGTAACAATGGCTGCAATATTCATTTCCATTTTGCTGACACCAAATACACTTTCTCAGAGGGGCATATGCTGAAGAAGGATATAGGCGTTGAGGTCTAAACTTTTGTTGATAGGGGGTAGTGGCCATCTGTCTCGGTTCTTGGGGAAACAAACAGCTTTCTGGAGAATACTGTAACTGTTGAGGGGGTATACACTCCTTTACTGCAGGTGGTGTCTGATACTGTGTCTGTACAGTGGTAGGTTGTTGAATCGATTCTCTGATCTGTGCAACTTCCGCACCCAGGTTTTTTAATAAAGCTAGGTCAGAACGCATTTCTTTCAGTTCATTCAGTACCTCAGATTGAGTGTTACTAGTTTGGCACAGGTGAGTGCTTTTACCTTTTGTAGCTGTAGGTGTCTCTGACTGGACTGAGTGCACTGTGGCTGGTCGTTGTGGGGTGAGTAGCTTCTTTTTGTTCTGTCTCTCTGCTTCATTTGCACAGGCAATGTTGAGTTTCTCCAGAAGCAGTTCATCACTTGTTGTTGTTTGCTGCAGGAATGGTTGAAGGTCACTTCTGATGTTGTCATTTTGCAAACCTGTTAAGACAGTATGAAGAAACATACTCTGTACCAGTACAGGATCATATCTTAGACCAGATTCTGCCTCCTGGGAAGCAAACAGGATTTTTTGTCTTAAATCAAAAGCCCGGATCAAGAAAGTCTGTGGGTCTTCTTTACTACTTTGTACCTCTGATGTCAGTTGCTTGTACAATTCTGTTGCACCCTTCTCTTGGTAATGAGATCTGAGGATTCTCCTCAAAGTGGGCAAAGTAAGGTTGGTCTTACCCTCCAGGTAGCTGCGCAGCTGCAAATCTGGTGCGATTGCCCTAATCACTGCATCAACAATTTCTATTTCAGGAAACTCCTTGCTGATTCCCTGCTCAATTTGGTGGGCTAAGCTAGAAAAAGTCAGTTTGTCCTTTTGGCCTGGCTGACCTATCTGACCTGATATTTTAAATTCTCTACCCCACTGCAAAGGAACATGATGCTGAAAAATCTGCTGAGCGGGAACATGGCCTTCATTCAAACGGTTATCTCCTCCCCTCACTGACTTTTTTGCTTCACTGATCTGATTTCTCTGTTCCTGCAGTGATAACGTTAATTTCAATTGTAGTGCTTCTATCTCTTTTTTCAACTGTTCAGCTTCTGAGAGAGGAACTATCTGTCCCTGTACCACATCTGCCTGTGTCTCCTCTGAAGCTGCCTGCTTTTGTACACTATCCCCATAAGATTGTTGAAGCTCTTTCACTTTATCCTGTAGCATGAGTAACTCAGACATGCCCTGATCTTCTAGTTCACATAACTCTTCCCTCTCCAGATAACTCATAATATGCAAGATTATAAATGACCGACTTTTATCTACTACATTTTTAGATGATGGACCAGCAATAGATAAAAAGTCACATATTTGCAGCAAAGCATCTTTGGATAATGCATACAAGGCACCGCCCACTTGTACTTTCAAGTCCTCAACACCCGATGATTCCATCTCGATTCCTAGCCCTGGGACAAATTTAGTCTGATGGTCAACCTTTTCCTGTAGGATAGACAGCGCAGCTCTCCTGGCACTATTCGTTAACCTCAGATCACATGCAAGTCTCTCCTTCCACAGCTGTTGAACCACCACGACCACTCTGTTCTCTCTGGCAATCAGTGTGTTCGAAGTTGAATGATGATTAGGGATGTCTGTCTGGGCAGCTAATCCTCATCACATTCATCTCGGTGGGACCTCCAAAATGTTACACCCTGAAAAAGGGAATTATAAATAAGAACTCCATGAGCATGCTTCCTCTGCCTGCATCATGTCTGATGAGAATGAGGCAGCAGGCCACGAGCCTCCCCTTAGGTACTTTCCCCAGGTCAACAAGTTGCTAAACATAAACAGACTCAGGCAATAGATAGCCCAAATCCAGATCCTGTATTTCAGCCTGTTATCTCCACAGATATTTCAAAGAATAGGATTATTTTCCAATAGCTAATTGGGAAATTACTGCTTTACAGATTTTTCTACACAAAAATCAGTCTATTACACAATTACATTTAGGGAAAATAGACTAGTCTGTTTCATCATTTTTTTCACTTAGATTTTCGAGGTTTCTTTGTGCTTATCCCTGTGTAGGTTGGCAATATATTCACTTCCTTCAAACGATACAGCACCTAACAGCACCTAACTGTCCATATCAGTAGAAATGCCGAGCATTGTCCACATTCTGATCTGATAGGAGTTCCGAGCGTTCCTTTAGTTTATGGAGCAGAGCAGTTTCCTGTAAGTGGTGTCCCTGTGATAGACTGTATACAGCAAATACTGGCCAGCCACTAAGGACTGGAAAATGGGAGGTCCATCAGTGGTGAACATGGAGCTGGTTTCACGTCACATCCACAACAAACTCTGAGCAGTGCCGACGGTGCACTTTTCAGTGGTCTGGAGCAAGAACTTGAAAGTGAAATAAAATATAATATGCTATGAGGGGGTTGGGGATGGTTAGGGTTAGATGCAAGGAAGGGTGTTTGTGCAGGGGAGGGGGGTTAGGTGTCAGGAAGGGTGTTTGTGCAGGGGGAGGGGGGGTTAGGTGTCAGGAAGGGTGTTTGTGCAGGGGGAGGGGGGGTTAGGTGTCAGGAAGGGTGTTTGTGCAGGGGGAGGGGGGTTAGGTGTCAGGAAGGGTGTTTGTGCGGGGGGGGGGGGGCAGGATGGTTAGGGTTAGGCGTCAGGAAGGGTGCTTATGCAGTGGGGGCGGGGATGGTTAGGGTTAGGCGCAAGGAAAGGTGTTTGTGCAGGGCGGGGCAGCGGTGGTTAGGGGTCAGGAAGGGCTTTTGTGCGGGGGGGCAGTTAGGGTTAGGCGTCAGGAAGGGTGCTTGTGCGATGGGGGGGGGGGGTTCAGGGCCAAGGCCTGGTGCCTGTTTTTCAGGCAGGCCTTTTTACTAGAATATATACAGTATATATAAATACACACACGCTCATAGCCTTCGTCTTGCTTTCAGTGGTATGACAAGCAGCTTATGTTTACTGTACATTGTACATACCTGGGTGTGACGCACACTACATAAATCATCTGCCATCAATAAAATCTCGATTCTCGGAAGCAGAATGTTGCCCTGCTTGCACGCAGGTGATCCGTGCGTTATTCAAGTGTTATTTACACAGCAGATCCTTTAAGGATGGGATGAGAAGGATATATAAAGAGTAGATGGGAAGGAAAAGATATTTCACTGGGTGCAATTTAGCCTAGAAGCTGCCTGGCGAGTTGAATACTGCTATTTGCGTACATCATCGCACACAGTGGGCTTGATTCAGTGAACGGTTATAACTCATCACGGCCACGCTAGCGTTTTCGCACGCAATCGCAAATTTTCATGCGCATTTGTAAACTCACGATTGCACGACAAAAATTTACGATTGCGCACGGAAATTTGTGATTGCACGCAAAATCGCAAAAATGCACGCAAAAACGCTAGCACGGCCGTGATATGAGTTATCCAGGTTTAGTAAATCAATCCCAGCTTGCGTAACGTTGCGTCACACGTAAGGTTACGGATCTTTTGTGAAAATACCTCAATATGTTGTATAACACTTTGTACAGCTTCATAAATCAGTCATAATAATAACAGTAATAAGCTGCCCTGACCAATAGCTGCTTCATGTAGGAAGTTCTCAAGGTATAAGGCCTCTTTCACAGTGGGATGTTGCATTTGATGCGACGTTAAAGTCGCACAACGTGCCCCTAACGCAGCGCATGTAGGTTATAAAATTGGACGTTATTTTGCACTGCATTATGTGTCTCTTGGTGCGCCGTTTTTGTTGCATACTGATGGAACAAAAACGGCGCATGCGTTGCATTTAAAATAAAAAAAATAAACATTACTGAGCATGTGCAACACACACAACGCAGCAAATGTATTGCTAAACGCACAGCATGCAGCCCTCACTAAATATTGCTACATGTTACACACAACGCAACGTGTGCACTGAGAATGTCGCACAGACTTTAGTATTGCTGTGTGTTAGTCTGCATTATAATGTTTTATACCGTGCAACTTTAACGTCCCACTGTGAAAGAGGCCTAAGTGGACTATCTTTTCATTCCCATCTACTATTTATATAGCCTTCTCATTTCATCCCTAAAGGATCCGGTGTGTAAATGACACTTGAAGACTCATCCTATACAATAAAACTTAACTGTCCCTACATCCTCCTTCCTGTCCCTGGCTGTGCGTCCGTGGTTTTTTTGTGCTGCACATGTGCGCAGTACAGACAGCCGTTGGGACAGGAGGATGGACCAGGGAGCCAGGCGGATGGGTGCGCGCGTACGCCGCGGGTGCACACGCACGTCAGGTACACGGGTGCACGCGCACACTGACTAGTGGCAGTGGCATGAAGAGACCTAGAGCCCGTTTTTAAATGAGCTTAGGTCAACTAGTAGCATATGTTTTACTTTCACTTATACTTATAAGTTCTTGCTCCAGACCACCAGAAGATGGACGGTCAGCACTGCTCACAGCTAGTCGTGACGTGAGACCAGCTCCATGTTCACCACTGATGGACCTTCCATTGTCCAGTACTTAGTGGCTGGTCAGTATTTCCTGTATACAGTCTATCACAGGGACACCACTTACAGGAAACTGCTCTGCTCCAAAAACTAAAGGAACGCTCGGAACTCCTATCAGATCAGAATGTGGAAAATGCTCGGCATTTCTACTGATATGGACAGTTAGGTGCTGTTAGGTGCTGTATCGTTTGAAGGAAGTGAATATATTGCCAACCAACACCGGGATAAGCACAAAGAAACCTTGAAAATCTAAGTGAAAAAAATGAGGGAACAGGCTAGTCTATTTTCCCTAAATGTAATTGCAGTAAACTAAATGTATACTCTGTAGTTTGTATGGCCCCACATGTTTGTACAGATGTCTTACAACATTGGGGGATGCTCCTAATGAGACGATGGGTGGAGTCCTGGGAATCTCCTCCCAGACCTGGACCAGGCATCACTGAGCTCCTGATCAGTCTGAGGTACTACTTCCTGTGATCAGATAATCTGAGACATCATGTCACACATGGGTTCTATGGGATTTAGGTCAGCCGTGTTGGGGGACCAGTCAGCACTGATGTAACAAAGGTGCCAAGAAATATAAGATTAGAAGTATTAAAACTGGTTAAAAAGAGATGTTGTGGTGGATTTACCTCCTAACTGATGACCTAAACAGTCCATTTCAGAAAATACTATTTATTTGTCACTTAAAAAACTCCAAAAATGTGTCATGTTTCGTGGGACATAACCCACTTTCTCAAGCAAAAACAAAAAGGCCAGCCGATCACAGCACAAGGGAATAAAGTTGCCACTGCCAGTAATCCTCCTCCTCCTCCCATATCCACACAGGCAAGGACAGGGCGCTCTAGCGATCTCATGGTGATGTCGGACATGCGGACATTCTTTAGTCCAACGCCTCGCCTTAGTCCTTCCGAATCCACCCTCCACCAACGCCTGGACCAGCAGGTAGCCGACTACCTGGCCTTAACTGCAGATGTAGACACTGTGAGCAGCGATGAACCCTTGGACTACTGGGTGCGCAGGCTTGACCTGTGGCCAGAGCTGTCTCAATTTGCCATCCAACTTTGGATTGCCCTGCCTCAAGCGTCCTGTCAGAAAGGACCTTCAGCGCAGCTGGAGGCATTGTCACTGAGAAGAGAAGTCGCCTAAGTCACAAAAGTGTTCAGTACCTCACCTTTGTCAAAATTAATGAGGCATGGATTCCAGAGGGCTACTGCCCGCCCGAAGACTGAGTCAGTCTCCCCATACAGCAGCATCTCTGCCTGCCTGCCAGCCGCTGCTGCCTGCCCCAAAACTACGTCGGTCCCTACACAGCATCTCTGCCTGCAGGCCACTTGACTGCCTTGTCCGCCACCACCAACAGGGTCCAGGACTCCAGGTGGATTCCTGAATTTTGAAGGCCGCTGCTAGCAGCGGCTGCTAACAAAAACAATAATAATTGTTTCTGGTGCGTGTACATGCCTTCCTAATTTTTCTGGCTGGACTGCGGCTGCAACAACAAAACAAAAGGCATGTACATGTGTCAATTCTCCTTCGTGATCATTACCTTGCTGCGGTGAAGAGGCTTGCGTATCACAATGAAGCAATGACCAGCTATATGAGTGTGTTGTGGACAGACCAAATTCGATCAGCTGGACAGTCACTGTTGTTCTGTCATTGAACTACCACAGCTTGACCATATGGGCTTGAAAACCGCCATCGCCTGCACTCTCGCCATGGTGCGCACCAGTCCAGCACGGCCGTCACTACACAAACAGCTGTTTGCGGTGCGTTACACAGTGAGTTTAGTCTGTCAGTGTGAAGCAGTACACTAATTACACCACCTGATTGATGTATATGTTACGGCCAGAACCCGAAGTTTGGCCACTTCTAGTTCTGGCCGGCCACTTCGGGTTCTGGCCGGCCAATTCGCGAAGTGCCCGCTGCGCTGCGGCCAATGTTAGAAACGGATCGTTTACTCTGATATGAATGTATCTTCTGGCCGCAGCGCAGCGGCCAAACGTATTAATTTGTTGCAATTTTTAAGCCGGCGGCAATGTAACGATTCAAGCCGCCGGCTTTTTCATCTGCCTCATCTCTCTCCCTCTCTCTTCTTATGGCCAGCCGGCGGGGGGGGGGGGGGGGGGGGGGGGGACACGCGAGTCCCCCCGGGAGTCGTTCGTCGCAGCAGGGGCAGCAGAGCGGGGAGACTGCAGACATTGCTTCTGCCAGCACCCGCTCTGCAAGAACGGCAGGCTTCCCTGCCGCGACGAACGACTCCGGAGGGACACGCGTGTCCCCGCCCGGCTGCCCATAAGAAGAGAGAGGGAGAGAGATGAGGCAGATGAAAAAGCCGGCGGCTTGAATCGTTACATTGCCGCCGGCTTAAAAATTGCAACAAATTAATACGTTTGGCCGCTGCGCTGCGGCCAGAAGATACATTCATATCAGAGTAAACGATCCGTTTCTAACATTGGCCGCAGCGCAGCGGGCACTTCGCGAATTGGCCGGCCAGAACCCGAAGTGGCCGGCCAGAACTAGAAGTGGCCAAACTTCGGGTTCTGGCCGTAACATATACACATGAAGATGTTTTAAAGCACTTTAGGCCTCCAATTTAGCAATGCAATGTGATTTCTGTCCTTAAAACCCTGCTGTGCGTCAAATCCAGATTTTTCCCCAGGACTTTTGGCGTCTATCCCACTCCGCCATGCCCCCCTCCAGGTGTTAGACCCCTTTAAACATCTTTTCCATCACTTTTGTGGCCAGAATTAGTATTTGAAGGTTTGAAAGTTCGCCTGCCCATTGAAGTCTATTGCGGTTCACAAAGTTCGCAGGTTCGCGAACTGTTGCAGAAATTTGCGTTTGAGGTTCACACACCTAAAATCAGAGGTTCGAGCCATCTCTAGCCGTGATCACGGATTGTATCCAAGCAACACTGAAACCCACTTGATCCTCATGCACCAGTGTTGGTAGAGTATGCAGCATATGTCTAGCCAATACCGTCACATATATTTTAATGTCAGCATTCAACAGAGATGTGGCTCGAAAACTAGCAGGACTACTGATATCTTTACCTGGTTTTGGCAAGACTATTACTGTTGCTTCCAAGTATTTGTTTGGGATTTGCCCAGCTGACATAAATTGGTTGAACACTTGAGCTTTCTGAGAAGCAGGTGTTGATACCAATATCTATATTTGGTGAATACCATTGTTTGTATTATTATGTACCCAATGTTTGTTTCTTACTCTGTACAGCGCCACGGAATATGTTAGTGCTTTATAAATCAATAATATTAATATGAATTGTTTGGTTTTGTCTTGCTCCTTTCCGTGGTGGTGCGCGGTATTTTCTACGTCCATTAGTTAATTTACACATGTGTGGTGTGTAGTGATGAGCACAACAATCGCATAATCCTAATTTTGTAATTCGCAATGACAATGCAAATTTGTAATGCAAAGTTTTGGGTAAATTTGTCATTCATTTTGTTGGTAAATATAATCAGGGGCCGTCATTTCGCAAGTTTGCATAATTTTCACATTATTTCATGCTGACTTTAGCAGTTTAATCACAATGCCCCCATACATGCTCTCATCACCAAACTTGACATGTATTTTAAGGGAAATGGTGGGAACAAGGCAGAAAAAAAAATCATCAAAAAGTCCTCTTAGTTTTTGAAAAGAAAAAAAAAATTATAGAAATGCAATGGAAAGATGGGTTTTAAACTGTAATTTTTCTCAGTTTAAAAACCTTTTTTTCTTTTTCATATTTAAAATCAATTTTTGCAGAATGTACAAGGTATTTTTTTATAAATGTATTTGTTTATTTTTATTTTTTTTGCCTTGTTTACACCCTCTTCTTAAAGAGAATCTGTATTGTTAAAATCGCACAAAAGTAAACATACCAGTGCGTTAGGGGACATCTCCTATTACCCTCTGTCACAATTTCGCCGCTCCCCGCCGCATTAAAAGTGGTTAAAAACAGTTTTAAAAAGTTTGTTTATAAACAAACAAAATGGCCACCAAAACAGGAAGTAGGTTGATGTACAGTATGTCCACACATAGAAAATACATCCATACACAAGCAGGCTGTATACACCCTTCCTTTTGTATCTCAAGAGATCATTGTGTGTTTCTTTCCCCCTTCTGCTCTCATGCACTGAAGTTTCAGGCTGCTCGTTTCTTCCTGCAAACAGCTTTGCCCTTGTCTGTAATCCTCAGTATGTGAAAGCCCAGCCAGCTCAGAGGAGGATTTATCCAGCTTGTAAAAGATAAGAGAGAAGAGAGAAGCTGCTCTAATCCTAAATAACACACAGGCAGTGTGCAGAGAGTGGCCTGGAAGGGGGAGTTCATAGCAGAACCACAACACTGAAGAACTTGGCAGCCTTCCAGACACAAGCCGACAAGTCTGACAGGGGAAAGATACATTGATTTATTACAGAGACTGTTATAGTAGAAAGTGCTGCAGTAAGCCAGAACACATTAGAATAGCTTTTGGAACTTGTAGGATGATAAAAAACAGGATGCAATTTTTGTTACGGAGTCTCTTTAACATGAATAGCGGTGTTGGTGACGATATCAGGTATGGAAGATGCTTTCCTATCAACCTCTAAAGTCAGCACAAAATTATAGGTAAATTATGCAACATTACAATTGGATTGCTCAAAATCAGTTGACTGCCCAAATCACAATTACACATGGCTGTAAGTAACAGATTACTATCATCACTAGTGATGTGGTTGTAGATATTTGAAAAAAAGAACAAATACTGCCATTTATATCGTTTAGTCATGTTTATAATGTTTATAATATCTATGTTTATTGTTATATTTTCCAATAATATTTTTTATTGAAAGTTATAAACAAGCACACGATGTCAAACATTATCAAGCTGTAAAAGGTGGCTGATGTATAAAGAGACAATTAACAGGTCGGGACAATGGTGATCATGAAACATAATAACAAAATAACATAGTCCATTTCTAAGTTATGACTCATTAACTTAGTAGGGTGTAACTTATACCTCTCACTCATACTGGGGCGAGAAGATGAATCCCAGCCACTACTAGTGATGGCTAGCTGGTTGGGGCAGTGATCTGGATAGTGTAATGGGTAAGGGCTCTGCCTCTGACACAGGAGACCTGGGTTCAAATCTCAGCTCTGCCTGTTCAGTAAGCCAGCACCTATTCAGTAGGAGACCTTGGGCAAGACTCCCTAACACTGCTACTGCCTATAGAGCGCCCCCTAGTGGCTGCAGCTCTGGCGCTTTGAGTCCACCAGGAGAAAAGCGCGATATAAATGTTCTGTTTGTTTGTTTGATCTGAGACCTACCAATCATTTGTTTATAGTGATGTTCGGGGGCTATTGAGCCAGAGAGACACTTTAATGTGGATCTTAAGGCTACTTTCACACCAAGACGTTGCGTTTTAGGGGACGTTATGGTCGCATAACGTGCCCCTAACGCAACACCTTGTGCTCTTGGATGTGGACGCCAGAGTGAGCCGCGTTGTGCAGCTCACTCTGGCGTCCGTGATGCATAGACGCATGCGGCTTCACTTGGCCCCGCCAGCCAATCGCCGCACAGAGCGGCGCTCCAGCAGCGCTCCAGGAAGTAAACACTGCACGTCACACCGTGCAGTGAATATTAGTTAGCCATGTGCCTGGCCGAGGAGGAGGAGGGAAGACCTCCTCCTCCAACACTACTGAGCATGTGCAAACAGTCTAATGCGGCTTAGCCGCTTACAACGTACAGCACGCAGCACTTTCAACGTACGTGCTGCGTTACAATGTAACGCAACGTGGGCACTGTGAACAGCCCATTGAATTTTCATTACTGTGCAGTGGGCTGCGTTACAGGCTGCACTAACGTGCGCCTGTAACGTCTCACTGTGAAAGCAGCCTAAAGGTAATACACGTGAAGAGGTTTTTCGACCTATGTATGGTGGTATGATAGATTTAGTAAGATTTATAATAGAAGTTTTCTTCTATGTTAGATATTTATGTTTTAGAGTGTGTAGGCTGGTTACCTTGAGCAGGGTTGCTCATAAACTACGCCAGTGCGAATCTACGCGTCGTAGTCCGCATTTACGCACCATAGTTCATAGATGAAGTTTAAAAACATTGCGTACCTATTTCCGTGTAGTCGTAGTACCGCTATTCGAAGCTTCGCCCGCTACGCGTAGTTGCCGTATGTATTGCGAAGTCAACTACGCGTGCGGTAACTGCGTCTATAGGGATCATTGCGCATGCGCAGAAATATTATTGCCCTTCTATACGTATATTATTCCGCATTGGAAGGTGGACTGTACGCATATATTAGTTCCCCCATGCTCATAGTTAGTGGATTATTGCGGAAATTTTTCCGCATAAGGGCATAAGCGTCCGCATACACTACGCGAAGCTTCCGTATTTTAACGCGTAGTTTACGAAATGCAAACGTTCTTCTGCTTTCGAAACCGTAGTTTGGCGAAGTGTAATTGCGTAGAACTACGCGTAGTTCCAGCGTAGCAAAGTTGTCTGACTTCGACCATCCCTAACCTTGAGTATTTACTGATTTAAACCAAACAGAACAGTTAAACTAAAACTAACAAGCATGGGTTACTGATCTGCTCCCTCCGCCATTGCTTAAAATATGGATGAAGTATTTTTTTTGTGTGTCATCAAAGGAGAATAGAATTTCATGACCTTGATAATAAAAGAAGTCTTATGTGTGATTTCTTGACCTAATAAATTTTTCCATATTTATGTTTCGATTGAAGGTGTTGAGAACCATCTGAAATGAAAGAGGGTTGGTTGTTTTATGGTTACTGAAAATGGTATGGCGGGTAGCAAATAACAACTGACATATGGGGAGTTGTGCTGAAAAATCAATATGTTCTAGGCCAATGTTCAAAATTGCCAGTGATGGAGTTAATTGGAATCTAGGAATATACTTAGAGTTTATATACGTCTCTACCTCTTTCCAAAGAGCAGTAGTTGTGGGCATTCCCATATCATATGGAGCAGTGTGCCTACCGAGTGGGAACAACGCCAGCACAAAGAGGATGTGCTTGATTGAAAGGCTGCTAATTTTCTTGGGTTTAGATACCATTTAGTTATAATCTTGAAGGAAATTTCCCAGTGGGATGTACATTTGGAGAGATTTTGAGCAATTTTATTTGCTGCTGTCAGTTGTTTGGTTGAAATTTGTGTTTGGAGGTCATGAGACCAAGTTAAGACATATTTGTTGATTATTGGTTGAAGTTCAATTCCTGATACCATGGGGCTATCGCTCTTCTTTGGGGACTTTTGCGTTGAGCATAGTTAGCAGTTTAGCATTGATTTCTGGGATGTTGATTTTATGGTGTTTAAGAAAGGTCAAGATTCTGTGGCAGAGAAAACTTAGGGGGATGGATAATTGGAATTCTTCTTGTACATCATTAAGAGATTTAGGATATTCTTTTTTATATAGCTGGTTTAGGTGTTTTATTCCTAGAGTTTCAAGAGGTAAGACATCTATAAGTATGTTTAGTACTGAGATCAGTATATGTGGCTGTAACATAGGAGGATGTGGTGGGTTTTTCATGAAATATTCCCAGGAGGCTAATGTGGCTTGGATCGTAGGAAATACAAATTTAGGGGGTTTATTTCCCAGTAGGATAGAACACAATATATCTCTTAGAGGTCTCCGAGAGAGACTACTGTATGTTCTATCTTAACCCATTTTTTTCTTTTGAGTTAGACCACCAGGCATTGGCATGTTCAAGGTTCGAGGCATGATAATACAGTTTACTGTTGGGGACGCCAAGCCCTCCAAGTTTTCTTGGTAGGTAAACGAATGACAGTGGGGTACGGGATCTACAGCCTGAGCAGATAAAGTTCTTCATCAGTGCTGCTCATCAGGATTCCGGATATCCGAACTTTTTAGGCTTATCCGATCAGACCCGGATTCCGGATACCTGGGCTAAAATGCGGATAGTTGGTCGCATGGTCAGATATCCGCAGATATCCGTGGATATCCGGATCCGGGTACTGTTACCATGGAGATGATGTCCATGACGTCATTCAGCCAATCAGAGCGCTCCCAGCCTAAGCCCAAGCACCCAATCACAGAGGGGAACCTTGGCCAGTCCCTCCTGTATATAAGGAGGGGGCCATGTTGAGAATCTCGTCCTTGCTTTGTGACTACCACTGTGATAGGTTGTCCAGTGTGTTTGGCTGAAGCAAGTACATTATCCCAGTGATAACCCAGCGTTTTAACACTAAAACACCTTCTGTTTTACTGTGTTGTAGTTAGTTTAGCTAGTCTGTGTAAATTGTTAGTGTCAGTCAGTCTTGTCAGTCAGTCTTTCAGCTGCAGCAGCTGCCTGTGCCTGCTACTAGGTCCTGTGTCTTTGTGTGTGCTGTGTCTGTGTGCACACACTCCAGGCTCCTTGCTGCTGGCTGGGCTGCTATTATACTGTGCTGTTATATTGTGTAGTTGCAGACAGTAGTTGTTAGAGAGTGAGAGTAGTACTACTACTGTGTTAGCTGCTAGCCTGCTACTATTGATTATTGCAGTGTTGCAGCTGCTGTGCTGCTGAGTGAGCAGTGTCAGTGTCAAGCTGGCCACTAACGGTCCAATTTCTAGCGAAAAATCATTCGAGCGATCAGAAATTCTGATCGGATTGGTTGTAAATAATCTCCATTGGTGGACACAATCGATTATGAACGAGTGAAAAAATGTCGCCCGAATGAATTTTCGTTGAACGAAAATTTTGATTTTCTTGGTGGTCGTGATAGATAGGAAGCAATGATTGGTTCGTTCATGGTGTAGTGAACGATTTTTAGTCCAATCAGAATTTCTGATCGCTCGAACGATTTTTCGCTAGAAATTGGACCGTTAGTGGCCAGCTTTAGTTGTTGTACTCTGCTCCTGTCTGTGTCAATCTGGGCTGATTCACATTCCAAGCCCGCCGCCAAGAATAAAAGTGCAACAAGTACCCCACACATCATCTTTGACGTCATCAGTCTTGTACTATGTCTGGCACTGGCAGCCGGGGGAGGGGCAAGGCCAAGAGGAGAGGGAGCAACATTGCGGCCTCTGGCAGCAGTTCTGCCACATCAGTAATTCCGCCGCTACCCACTGGCCGTCCAGCGGTTAGGGCCCTTAGGGGGAGTCACGCTGCAGAGACGCAGCAGTGTATTGCGTCAATTTTCAAGCTGGGTCAGAGGCGCAAATTGGAGGAGAAAGATGCCGCGTCTGTGATGCAGCAGATGGCGCATGACGTGAAGCAAGCCAGTGACAGTGAGGCCTCCACCACCAGCCCAAGAGAAAATATTCTCAGGCAAATTGGCTTTGCGGAAGAGTCTGAGATGCTGACAGTAATTGTTGGGGGGGAGCCTGTCCATGATGTGTCAGCAGAAGAGGAGTTTGAGGCGGGCTCATCATCCCAGCAGTTGTTTTACGAGGGGGAGTTTGATGATGAGGTGAAGGACCCGGACTACCAGCGACCGAAGGGGGATGTCAGCTCTGACTCTGAGGAGGAGGAGGAGTCAGTGGGTCTGGCACGCAGGTTGAGCATTGCAGGGATTGGCAGGAGCAGCAGTGGGCATGGAATGCGTGACCCACAGCCTGCTGCTCCATCTGCCAGTGGCACTACTACCACCAGCTGCACCACTGAACCCCAGGCCCCAACCACCACCGGGAGAAAATCCACAGCAGCATCCCATTCTGAGCCACGTAAGGGCAAACTCCAATCCCCAATATGGCAGTTTTTCCATCTGCCCTCACTGGATAGCAAGTTTGTAACGTGCAAATTATGCCATGTGAAGTTGAGCAGAGAGTCTCACCCCTCCACTTATGGCACCTCCAGCTTCATCAACCATCTGGGCAATCAGCACAAACCAGAGCATGAGGAATTCAAGAGGCTGAAGGAAGCTGGCACTGGCCCTTGCAGAGGTCAGAGCACCATAACCAGCTTTGCCACTCCTGCTGACACTGAGGCCTGTTCAGGCTGCCAGTCCTCCTCAGTGGTTTCCTCTGCTCCCTCCTCGGCTTCCCGTGCAAGTCTAAAACGCCACCAACACCAGACCCTGCTGAGTGACTCGTTCGTGGTCAGGGCTCAGCCTCCCAGCAGCTGTCGCATACGCCAGCTGAACGTCTTGCTTACACAGGCCATGTCCTCCCAGCTCCTCCCGTACTCGTTTGTGCAGGAGGGGAGCCGGATGCGTACGCTCCTGCAGTGCACAGCGCCGGATTGGCCAATCCCCAGCCGGCACTACTTCGCACGCATGGCCATCCCAGCACTGCACCGCTTTGTGAAGGCCAACGTGGAGCATCGGCTGGATCATGCGGTTGGTGCGCGCGTCCATGTGACCATGGACTCATGGTTAAGCCGGTTTGGGACAGGCCAGTACCTATCTTTCACCGTGCACTGGGTCAGTTTGGTGGAAGGGGATGAGGAGGGGACAGCAGCCTCATCACCCCAGTGGGTGGTGCCACCCCGCAGCAGGGTCAGGAGAAGTGCAGCAGGTTCCAGCTCTGATCCGGTTCCATCCGCTGCCAAACACCCCCGCCTCAGCAGCGGCGTGAAGGCCCACCACTGCCAAGCGATGCTGCAGATGGTCATGGTGGGCAAGAACAAGCTGACGGCTGATCACGTCCTGGCCAAGCTCCGAGAGCAAGAGAGGAGTTGGCTGACCCCCAGAGGCCTCAGAGTCAGAGAGGTGGTGGCCGACAATGGGGCAAACCTGGTTGCCGCCATCCAGTGGGGAAACCTCACCCACATCCCCTGTCTGGCCCACGTCCTGAACCTGGTGGTGCAGAAATTCCTGCACACCTACCAGGGGATGGACAGTCTTTTGGGAGCAGCAAGGAAAATGGTGGGTCATTTTCGCCGCTCAGATGGTGCCACAGCGTCCCTGAAAGCCGTGCAGTTGGAGCTGAACCTCCCATGGCACCAGCTCATTATAGACGTTCCAACACGCTGGAATTCCACCCTGGCGATGTTGGAACTGTCAATCTGTACCTGGCCAAAGCCACCATGGATGCCAACTTGTCGGGGACCGGCACCACCCACCTCCCAGACATCATCCACCCTGCTGAGGGGGAAAAAATGCAGCTGGTGTGCTTGGTGCTGGCACTCTTCCTGGAGGCCACCAACATGGTCA
Source organism: Hyperolius riggenbachi (assembly GCF_040937935.1). Lineage (NCBI taxonomy): Eukaryota > Metazoa > Chordata > Amphibia > Anura > Hyperoliidae > Hyperolius > Hyperolius riggenbachi. The sequence goes on from NC_090647.1 coordinate 8,488,766, forward strand.
GCCGGGACCATGCGTCACTGTGTGAGTTGGTGACCATGGTGTGCATGCTGGACAAGGCCCTCGATGCTCTGCTGGAAGTGGGAGAGGAAGCCTTGATCCAGCGGGAGCAGCAGCAGCAACCTTCGCAGTCCACCTCTCTGCAGCAGGAGGATGACTTGGAGGACTTGGAGAAGCACTTGGAGGAGTTGGAGGTCCCTGACCTTGAAGAGGAGGGGGCATGGCCGAGTGCAGCTGCAGCAGTGCGGGGGTGGAGAGAGCAAGATGAGGCTCCGGGATCAGAGGAGGAGGACAGCACTGTCAGCGGTGCAGAAGATGATGGGTCAGCAGAGATGGCAGCCCTCTTCCCCATGGCAGCGCACATGCTGAAGTGCCTGCACAAAGACCCAAGGGTGAAGCAGATGCGTGCTTGGGAGGACATCTGGATCACCCTGATGCTGGACCCATGGCTGAAGGGGAAGCTGGCTCAGTTCCTGCCTGTAGGAGGAGACCCTGTGCGCCGAATCAGGGACTTGCAGCAGATTCTGGTTTGGCACTTGGAGGAAGCCTTCCCCCGGACTCCCACTTCCCCTGCAGTTACAGTCCAGCCAGCACAGCAGCAGGCGCCCAACAAACCTGCTGTCTCTGAAAAAGGCGCTCTACGCTACGCCAGTACAGCTGCCTACAGAGGAGGTGCCTGCAGCAACATTTGACTCTCAAAGCCAGAACCAGCACCTGACCCAGATGGTGGCCGACTATATGGGGTCCTACAGCGGGCTTGACACCGACACCCCTGTGGACCCCTTGGAGTAGTGGGTCAAGCACCTGGATATCTGGAGCGAGCTGGCGCAATACGCCCTGGGAGTGCTGTCCTGCCCGCCTTCCAGCGTGTTGTCAGAAAGGTGCTTCAGTGCGGCCGGTGGCGTGGTCACTGAGAAGCGCTTGTCTGTCCCCCCAGTCTGTGGACAGACTGACTTTTTTAAAAATGAACCAGGCTTGGGCGGTTGGTTAGTTCCTTGCCCCTGTTGTTGGCAAGAGGGGGAAATGAAGTGGCTGAGTGGGAATCACTACGCCTGCTTCACCACCCTTTACCGCCACAACCTCCTGACTCCATCTTGCTTAAGGCCCCTTTTACACTTAATCAGTTGCTCTCAGTTATAACTGAAAGAAAACTGATTTTCAAAGTAAGTCCCATGTTTTCCTATGGCACCTTTCACACTTAACGTGTTTTAACTGAAATCTTCTTCCCAATGCACTGCTATGGAAAAAACGCATACCAACGCGCACTAACGCATACTAACGCACACTAACGCATACCAACTGATTAAATGTAAAGGGCCCTAAGCCAGGTTCTAATTTTTTTCACAGCCGTGGTACCAACAATAGCTGTGTAATTTTTTGGGAGGTGTCATTGCTGTCCGAGTTGTGGGGAGGCCCCAACTGCAGCATTACGACCGCTTCCTGGAACCTCTCCTAATTTTTTACTGTGCCGTGGTACAAGTGCCATGGTGAATTATCTAAACACAATTGCTGTGTAATTTTTTTGGGAGGTGTCTGTGCTGTCCCAGTTGTGGGGAGGCCCCAACTGCGGCAGTACGACCGCTTCCTGGAACCTCTCCTAATTTTTTACTGTGCCGTGGTACCTACAAGTGCCATGGTGAACTATCTAAACACAATTGCTGTGTAATTTTTTTGGAGGTGTCTGTGCTGTCCGAGTTGTGGGGGAGGCCCCAACTGCGGCAGTATGACCGCTTCCTGGAACCTAGTAGTCCTGATTGACATTGACACTTTCACAGCCTTATTTTTTTTTGGGGTGGGGGGAATTTTAAGTCCCCACATCATCAATTAGTGTTTCCCTTTTCAAAATAATAATGCTACATGCCTCATATACCCTAAAAACGTTTTTAAAGCAATGTAAAGGCTAATTCCGGGTTTCAATCCGGATATCCGAATCCGGTCGGATACTAGGGTTGGATATCCGACCCGGATTCGGATTCGAAATTTCCTTGATCCGGATATCCGACCCGGATTGGATAGAGGGGTAACCAGATCCGAATCGGATCCGGATTTTGAAAAGGGGTATCCGAGCAGCACTGTTCTTCATTATGTTTGATAGATCTTTTAAATAGGTATTAGAGAGTGGGATAGGGAGAGTTCTGAATAAATAAAGAATTTTTGGCAACACAAACATTTTAAAGGCAGCAATTTTACCTGACCAGCAGAAATGGAATTTGTCTAGGGAGGAGCAGTCATTTTTTATAGTATTAATGTAATGATAAGTGGTGAATCTGATAAACAGAACGAGCTCTATCAGCACAATAGTCAGTACTTTATTGAAGTGTGATCACAGGTGCTTGAGCATACAGTAGTATTCCGGAATATGTGTCAGTAATAGCCCTAGTGATAAGGGCTATCACTAACTGAGGACGTGGTCGTGCAGGCAATGTCGTACACAGATCGGTCAGTATAGGTACAAAGTCGAGAGGCAAACTCAAAGTCAGTAATCAGGCAATAGTCGGCAACAGATCAGATTGGCAGAGATACAGAATCAAGAGACAAGAACAAGGTGAGTATTCAGGCAGAAGTCGGCAACAGATCAGATTGGCAGAGGTACAGAATCGTAGAGCAAAGAATAGTCAGAAGAACAGGCAAAAGGTCATACACATAAATATCAATACAATAATATGTTTTTTCCGGAGCTAAGTGCAAATCCCCGGGGTCCTGCCGGATCAAGCACACACGGATCTGACTAAGATCTGAGAGTAGAGTTGAGCCGAAATTTTCGTAATTTCGCATTACTATAATTACGCATGCGAAATTTGCAATTACGATGCGAATTTACGGTAGCGTAATTGCCTCTAAAATCGTAATTGAAAATACCGTAAGCGTAATTTTCAACGCGTAATTTCGCGTTTCGTTCATACCGTAATTTCGCATTAAACCATAACGCTCCCGTATAAAAAAAGCCGCTGACTTTAAGGGTTAATAGCAAAGCCCCCTTAAATGCTAAGAGCCTCAAATTTGAAGAATATATTAAGGAAATCAGAAGGAATAAGAGGAATTTTTTTTTTTCAAAAAGACCTTATAGTTTTTCAGAAAATCGATGTTAAAGTTTCAAAGGAAAAATGTATACATTTAAAAACCCGCCGACTTTAACGGTTAATAGCAAAGCCTGCTTAAAGTTTAGGAACACCAAATTCCCAGGGTATATTAAGGGTATCAGTGGGAATAAGAGGAAAAAAATTTTTTCAAAAAGACCTTATAGTTTTTGAGAAAATCGATTTTTAAGTTTCAAGGGGGAAAATGTCTTTCAAATGCGGAAAATGTCAGTTTTTTTTGCACAGGTAACAATAGTGTATTATTTTCATAGATTCCCCCAAGTGGGAAGAGTTTTACTAACTTCGTTCTGAGTGTGGGAAATATAAAAAATAACGACGTGGGGTCCCCCCTCCCAGACCTCTTTAACCCCTTGTCCCCCATGCAGGCTGGGATAGCCAGAATGCGGAGCACCGGCCGCGTGGGGCTCCGCACCCTGACTATACCAGCCCGCATGGTCCATGGATTGGGGGGTCTCGGAAGGGGAGGGGCATCCAAGCTTTCCCCTCCCCCTCCGAGCCCTTGTCCAATCCAAGGACAAGGGGCTCTTCTCCACCTCCGATGGGCGGTGAAGGTGGAGGCCGCGATTTCCTGGGGGGGGTTCATGGTGGCATCTGGGAGTCCCCTTTAAAAAGGGGTCCCCCAGATGCCCACCCCCCCTCCCAGGAGAAATGAGTATAGAGGTACTTGTACCCCTTACCCATTTCCTTTAAGAGTTAAAAGTAAATAAACACACAAACACTTAGAAAAAGTATTTTAATTGAACAAAAAACATAACCACGAAAAAAGTCCTTTAATATTCTTAAGTAACCATTAATACTTACCTGTCCCTTTAAATAAATGATCCCTCGCAATAGCCTCGGAAATGTTCTATCAGTTACAATGTAACAAAGTTATTACAATGTAACAACTTTGTTACATTGTAACTACGCCGCACCCGACGTCACTCGCCGCTCAGCCGCCGCATACACTTACGCGTCCGTGCAGGACGCTAAGTCCCCGCCGGCTTCCGCTGTCCACCCCGCCCACATCTGTCACCCACATGTCACCCACATGTGGCTCATGCGGGCTGGTATAGTCAGGGTGCGGAGCCCCACGCGGCCGGTGCTCCGCATTCTGGCTATCCCAGCCTGCATGGGGGACAAGGGGTTAAAGAGGTCTGGGAGGGGGGACCCCACGTCGTTTTTTTTTATATTTCCCACACTCAGAACGAAGTAAGTAAAACTCTTCCCACTTGGGGGAATCTATGAAAATAATACACTATTGTTACCTGTGCAAAAAAAACTGACATTTTCCGCATTTGAAAGACATTTTCCCCCTTGAAATTTAAAAATCGATTTTCTCAAAAACTATAAGGTCTTTTTGAAAAAAAAAAATGTCCTCTTATTCCCACTGATCCCCTTAATATACTCTGGGAAGTTGGTGTTCCTAAACTTTAAGCAGGCTTTGCTATTACCCGTTAAAGTCAGCGGGTTTTTAAATGTATACATTTTTCCTTTGAAACTTTAACAACGATTTTCTGAAAAACTATAAGGTCTTTTTGAAAAAAAAAAAATCCTCTTATTTCTTCTGATCTCCTTAATATATTCTCCAAATTTGAGGCTCTTAGCATTTAGGGGGCTTTGCTATTAACCCTTAAAGTCGGCGGCTACCTAACATTGATCCATGCGTCAACTTTTCCGCTTGGGAGCATGGCCTTACCAATTAATTTCGTAATACCCACTGTAATGCGAAAATTACGCGAAAATTACGCTTACGCGAAATTTCGCGAAATCCTTCTTCATTACGATTATGTACTTACGGCCATAATCGTAATTACACTAATTACGCAAAATTTCGCGAAATCGTAATTACGTCATTACGCTCATCTCTATCTGAGAGCTTTCACTGTGAAGTTTCAGCAACAACAGACAAAGAGCAAATGATCCGCACATTCTTAAATACGAATATCAATTCACCAAGCCGCCCAGAAGGCTCAGCCAATCAGAAGGCGGCCTGACGTCAGCCGACCTCCAGGTCAGCTGAAACATCTCCGTAGCCTATTAAGACGCTGGCATTGCGCGCGCGTCTTAAGGCAATATGACAGGTAGAGACCCAGACCATGTCACCTGGTGCAAAAACCCATTCGGGGATCGCTTTTTGTCAGCTTGTTTCTTTTGAACTCCAAAAGCTTTTTCTGAATTAATTTTCACCATGGCCCATGTTCTTTTCAAAGACTCTTGCCACCCTTCCAATGCTCGAAAGGGAGAATTACCCACAGGTAAGGGAGAGAACTTAGGAGATCTCCCTGTGACTACCTGAAATGGTGAAAAGCCTGAGGACGCATTTCTGAGATTGTTATGTGCGAATTCTGCAAAGGGAAGAAATTTAACCCACTCATGCTGGGCATCCGCCACATAACATCTAGGGAATTGTTCGAGGGATTGATTCATCCTTTCAGTCTGACCGTTTGTCTGTAGGTGGTAACCTGAAGAAAAAGACAGAGTCAACCCGAGTGACTGACAGAAAGCTTGCCAAAACCTGGACACAAACTGTACTCCTCTGTCTGAGACCACATTTACTGGTATCCCATGCAGCCGGAAAATGTGGTTGATAAATAAATCAGCAAGCTCTTGGGCTGACAAGAGTTTTTTTTAGGGGTACAAAATGCGCCATTTTGCTAAATCGGTCCACTACCACTCACATGACCGTCATTCCTTCAGAACTGGGGAGTTCTCCCACAAAGTCCATTAAGATGTGAGTCCAAGGTTCTGAAGGTACTGGTAAAGGTTGCAGTGTCCCTGCAGGAGCTTGCCTGGAAACTTTACTGCGAGTACAAACAGAACAGGACAGTACAAACTCCTTACAATCACTTTTTATAGATGGCCACCACACACACTGAGACAAGAGCTCCATGGTTCTAGTGATACCCGGGTGTCCTACATTTTTATGACAGTGAAATAACTGTAAAATATGAAGTCGCAGATGGAGTGGTACAAACAGGAGACCCTCTGGTTTCCCCTCTGGCGAGTCTTGCTGGAAAGACCCCAGAGTGATTGACAGATCCTCCTGAGGCTCAGTAGCTGACATCACTACATGCTCAGGTAGAATGCCAACAGGCGATGAGGGCTGAACTGTCTCAGACTCAAAACTGCGAGACAAAGCGTCTACCTTAATATTTTTGTTGCCCGGCTTATAGATGATGATGAACATGAACCTAGAGAAGAAAAGTTCCCACCGAGCCTGTCTTGGGTTGAGCCTCTTTGCCCCTTCAATATACTCTAAGTTCTTATGGTCAGTATAAACTGTGATCACATGTTCAGCTCCCTCCAACCAGTGATGCCACTCCTCAAATGCCATTTTAATTGCCAGCAACTCCCTGTTACCGATATCATAATTTCTTTCTGCTGATGAAAATTTACGAGAAAAAAACGCACATGGGTGCAAACGCCCCTGAGTTCCCGAGTGCTGAGACAGAACAGCCCCCACCCCTATCTCAGAGGCATCTACCTCCATGATGAAAAGACAGGACACATCTACATGTCTGAGAATAGGAGCAGAACAGAACAGTGCCTTAAACTGTGAAAAGGCTACACAGGCTTCCTCGGGCCAGTTGCAAACATCAGCCCCTTTTTTAGCTAAATTGGTGAGGGGGGCAACCACCATGGAGAAGCCCTTGATGAACTTCCTGTAATAGTTTGCAAAACCCAGGAATCTTTGGAGTGTCTTCAACCCCAGGCCACTCCAACACAGCCGACACTTTCTGGGGATCCATAGATAACCCCGTGTTGGAGATAACATACCCCAGAAAAGGGACCTCAGAGACCTTAAATGAACATTTTTCAATCTTGGCATATAAAGAATTCTGCCTTAGTTTATTCAAGACAAACTTTACATGTTTCCTGTGTTCCTCTAGACTCTTTGAGAAAATCAGAATGTCGTCTAAATAGACAACCACAAATCGACCTAGTACTTCTCTGAAAATTTCGTTCACCAACCCCTAAAAACTGCTGGGGCATTACAAAACCCGAAGGGCATCACTAAATATTCATAATGCCCATCGGGTGTGTAGAAGGCCGTTTTCCACTCATCCCCCTGTCTTATGCAAATTAAATGGTAAGCCCTTCTCAGGTCTAGTTTGGAGAACAGTTGAGTCCCAGCTACCTGTGCAAAGAGATCCTCAATCAACGGCAGGGGGTAGCGATTGGAAATGTTAATTTTATTCAGGGCCCTGTAGTCTATACAAGTCGAAGACCACCGTCTTTTTTTTGCATGAAGAAAAAAAAACCCCGCCCCGGCTGGGGATTTGGAGGGACGGATGAAACCTTTCTCGACGTTTTCCTTTATATAGTTTTTCATGGCCAACTGCTCTGGACCTGAGAGGTTATACAAATGTCCCCTGGGAGGCATGGTACCGGGTCTTAGGTCTATAGGACAATGAAATTCCCTATGAGGAGGAAGTTTATCCGCTGAACGCGGACAAAAAACGTCTGCATACTCCATGTACTGGGAAGGCACACCGTCAACATGGACCATAGTGGAACATAAAGCAATTTTCTCTAAACAATTCTTTTGGCACTCTGAGGACCAGGCCAATAGTTGCCCGGTATGCCAATCAATCTGAGGAGAGTGCTTGCGTAGCCAACGGAGACCAAGGACAACAGAGGAAGAGGACATATTTAAAACGTAAAATTGTATATCTTCTTTATGCAAAACCCCCACCCGACAAATGAGAGGAGGAGTCTGTGAGAGCGTCTGTCTGTTCTGTAGAGGGGAATCATCTATGGCAGTTACATAGATCTGCTTTTTCATGGAAGGGATGGCGATATTCCATTTTAAGGCGAGATCTGTGTCAATAAAGTTAGCCGCCGAACCTGAGTCAATAAAAGCCTAAGTGGCGTGAACTTGGTTTCCCCATGTAACTGAACAAGGCAACAACACTTTATATTTCTTTTGGAGGTAAAACAGGTTTGCCTAGGGTAGTACCTCCAACTACACCTAGGCGGAGAAGTTTTCCGACTTCTTGCTACAGTTTTGTACCAGATGACCCTTCTCCCCACAGTACAGGCAAAGTGTAATAGATAGCGGAGATACCGCCGCAGAGACAAGCGACATGGCGGCTATCTCTGCGTATCAACCAGCGGCCTCTGTCACGCGGTTACATGCTGAGACTTTGCCTGGTCCTTTCTATTGCTCACAGGTTAAGGGCTACGCGCGCGAGAGCCGAGCGACAGCACCTTTATGCATCTAGGAGGGGAGTCAGCCAGCATCCGGATTGGCTCAGTGACTGGGGCGGCGCTGTGGAGCATGGTTGGGTATATATAGGACAGGCCTGTCAGTAGCTCCTCGTCTGCTGTTGCAAAAGCTATCATGTTAGCGCTCAGACCCTAGTCAGATCCCAAAGTGTGCTAGAACCAGCAGGAGCCGGGGATCCACACTCAGCCAGATTCTGTTGATAGCTTAAAGCACTAATTGCATTGTTTATTTGTTATGACTGTCTGCTTCCTCTGACTATCCTCCTGTTTGTCGATTCTGTGCCTCAGCCATCTGATTTACGTTGCCGACCCTGCTTGTTATTGACGCTGAATCAGTCTTCCGTTTCTGTACTGTACCTGTCCGCTCGTTGCCTACTCTGCCTGTCTAACCTCGCTACCCGCACCAGTGGGCCTAGCCACTGGTGAGGGAAATTACTGTCTGTATCATCTACTCCTAGGCTGCAGTACTGTCTGTATCATCTACTCCTAGGCTGCAGTACTGTCTGTATCATCCACACCTAGACTACAGTAACGTCTGTATTACCAACTCCTAGGCTGCTGTACTGTCTGTATCACCTACTCCTAGGCTGCAGTACTGTCTGTATTGCCTACACTTAGGCTGCAGTACCTTCTGTATCAACTACGCCTAGCCTGCAATACAGTTCGTATCACCTGTTCCACAGGGGATCGTTAGTGCAGTACTAATTGTATTACTCCTCCTTGTGCTGTGCACCAAACACTACTAGGCTGCAGTACTATCTGAATCACCTTCTCCACAGGTGATCAGTTGTTCAGCTCTGGTTGTATTATCTTCTACTTGCGTTTGTGCTTCCAACACTCTTGGCTGCAGCACGGTCTGACTCACCTGCCCAATAGTGAGCACCGGCTGCAGTACTGTCTGGGTCACCCGCTCCTTGGGTGAACCCGCTCATCCTAATTACTGTTACACCAAACACTACACTACTTTAGCTACCTTGTGCTTTGCTATACTTGTATTATTGGTGATTCTGCAGATCACCATATAATCAGGTATAGTATCTGTATTATTGGTGATACTGCAGATCACCAATAATCAAAAAATCTGTTCAGCTGACACCTATAGTTACACAAAGACCCTCTTTTCTCCTCCTAGCCTTTTCTGACTCTGATAGTCTGGAATGACCGATTTGCATAGGCTCATCAGTACTGGCCGGGCCTGAGGGGGTGGAAGCAATAGCCCTGAGAGGAGTACGAGGTCTGCCCTGTTTAAAGTAACGGGTGCTACGATCAACCTTAATAGCTAAGCTGATCGCTTCATCTAACATTTTTGGTTCAGGGTGACTAATCATGATGTCTGAAACTGAGTCTGACAGACCCATAAGGAAGCGATCCAGCAAGGCAAAATGTTCCCACCAGGAAGACATTGCCCATTTTCTAAATTCAGAGGCATAATCTTCAACAGTAATGTGACCCTGACGAAGATTTTTCAGTTTCCTCTCAGCAGTAGCAGAAATATCTGGGTCGTCATAATTGACTGCCATGGCCTTAAAAAATGCCTATACAGAGGACAAGGCCTCATGGCAGATTATAAGCCCAGGTCTGAGAATCCTCATGTAATAAAGTTTTTATTAACGTTACCCTTTGTTTTTCAGTGCCTGACGAGATAGGTCTCATTTCAAAATAAGACAAACACCTATACTTAAAATTTCTAAAGTCTGATTTATGACCTGAAAATCTCACTGGGAGTGCCATTTTAGGTTCAACTACACGGGAGGGAGGCAATGATGATGCAGATTCCTGCAAACTGTGTACAGCATCAGACAGGAGATTCATCTGAGCCTGCTGTGCCGCAACAGTGTTGTTCAACTGTTTGACCGCTGTAGTAAGAGCCTGAACCTGTGTACATAAGGCCTCCATAGTGGTCATGGTCTGTTGCTATGTAATGATCAGTGGTGTATCTGATAAACAGAGCGAGCTCTATCAGCACAATAGTCAGTACTTTATTGAAGTGTGATCACAGGTGTTTGAGCATGCAGTAGTATTCCGGAATACGTGTCAGTGATAGCCCTAGTGATAGGGGCTATCACTAACTGAGGACGTGGTCGTGCAGGCAATGTCGTACACAGATTGGTCAGTATAGGTACAAAGTCGAGAGGCAAACTCAAAGTCAGTAATCAGGCAATAGTCGGCAACAGATCAGATTGGCAGAGGTACAGAATCGAGAGGAAAGAACAAGGTAAGTATTCTGGCAGAAGTCGCCAACAGATCAGATTGGCAGAGGTACAGAATCGTAGAGCAAAGAATAGTCAGAAGAACAGGCAAAAAGTAATACACATAAATATCAATACAATAATATGTTTTTTCCTGAGCTAAGTGCAAATCCCCGGGGTCCTGCCGGATCAAGCACACACGGATCTGACTACGGTCTGAGAGCTTTCACTGCAAACTTTCAGCAACAACAGACAAAGAGCAAATGATCCGCACATCCTTAACCACTTCAGGACTGGGCTATGTTCGGCTGATCTGTGCTGCATGGGCTCTCCAGCCCACAGCACAAATCAGCAATGCAGGGCGATCAGACTTCCCCCCCCTTTTTTCCCCACTAGGGGGATGTCCTGCTGGGGGGGTCTGATCACCGCCGGCTGTATTTGTTTAGCGGGGGGGCTCTTCAAAGCCCCCCTCCGCATTGTTTTCCGCCCTCTCGGCCGTTCCCTCCCTGATGTAAACAGCGGGGATTTCTTCCCCGCGTGTTTACATTACGCGTGCGAGCCGCGACCGTTTCCATGGAAATCCACTTAAGACCTGCCGACGCCTACGAATAGCAATTCACCAAGCCGCCCAGAAGGCTCAGCCAATCAGAAGGCGGCCTGACGTCAGCCGACCTCCAGGTCAGCTGACACGTCTCCGTAGCCCATAAAGATGCTGGCGTTGCGCGCGCGTGTGAGCCAGCCGTCCTCTATGAAGTGTTGACAGACCGGAACTCCCAGGGACCGTTGGGAGGTCCGGAGACGCCACAGCAGTGACAACCATGACGTCAGATGCGGAAGCGGCGGTCGCACCGCTATCCGCATTGGAGGTAATTTCACTACTTCTGACAATTAAGTAATGGTATATAATTTTGAGTCATAAGATCCGCTTTTCATGTTTATTGTTATAGTAATATAGTATTTGGGTAGACTGAACCTTTAAAGTATTGGACGCCAGCACTATTTTAGGCCAGTCTTCAGGAAGTCATCAGGCAAATAAAGATCAAACATTCACATACTGTACTTTATTCATTCTTATTCTGATAATTTTAGAACTTGCCCTGCAGCAACAACTGTCTAGAAATGTGTTTCTGATAGATGCACAGGACACACCCATCTACTAGAATTGTTTGTTTATAAATCTTAGAGGACGGGGACGCCGCAGCCACTAAAGAAAGCAACACTGGTGACAGCGCTGGATAATAAGGTAGGAAGAAGACCTGATAATAATTACATGATAGCAGTGAGGGATGTTCTCATAGATCTGTGAAGGGTCCTATTTATTTTGGTCATGGTACAACCATTTGAAAACCAGACTGTTTCATCTAGAAGGCTTCCTTGTTGTACAGTGGAAGGTGTTTCATCACCACCAATCAAGCGGCTTCTTTGGCTCATATCTGATTGTGGAGGGAAGGGCAATCCCAAAGGGTGATCAGATCACTACAACAAAAACGTGAGGGGGATACCCAGACAAGAGAATAAAGGTCCATTCAAAACAGATAAACTTTATTAACATTCACCAAAAAAAAACATCCCAGCTCCCATTTTCAAAGCAGCCAAATCTGCTGTATTATTTCACTCTAGATACAAATGAATGTACAATGGTGATGAAACTTGTACGTTTCAGACCTCAAACATTATGAAGATTTTATACATTGTAATACGCTATTCTTGCAAATGAATATAGTACACGGTGTAAGAGCTGGTCCACACTAGGTCCGGAAACGTATCCGTGGCTGCGTTTTCAAACCTGATAAAAAACGGAGTCCCGGATACTAATGTTTAAAATAGCAGCCAGCCTCACCTAAGTAAAAAACGGATCCGTCTGCGTTTGCGGAGACCCGTTTTCAAAACCTGAACGGAAGGTCCGGACCTGCTGCATTTTCACGCAACGGATCAGGACCACGGATACACGAAGGGGTAGTGAAAGCAATGAGAAAACGCATCTCCAGCTCCACAGGCAAAAAACGGATGTGAAAACGGATAGCCTGAGCTTTCTGATTGGCCCAAAAAAATCCTCCCACTCCTTCCTAATGATAGAGACGTTTTCTGTCAGGGAAAAACTGAACAGAAACTGATGCAAAACTGATGCACTTTCATCAGTTTGCAGTACGGTGGGTACTTCCCCTAATCTTCCCCGGATCCGGACTGCAGTGTCCGTCCTGCAACTGTGTCTAGTGTGGACCTAGCCTTAGTCTTAAAGTGCCAGCAGCGTGGTGTTTGACATATGAGACTTATACCCTTGTGATATTCAGGGGATCTGGGATCAAGTTTCACATAGGTTAGGCAGCCATAAAGTTGAAAAAAAACAACAGTTTTGTTTATTCTTGCAACACAAGTTAGGCATCCGCCAGAAAAACAGAAAATAAAGTGCAGCTTCACTCAGCCAACAAAACTATGCAGTTCATTGTTCAATTCAACATAAGGGAAAAGTCCATCTTTCTTCAGCAACCCAAACTTAAAAGTCCTTGCAAGAAACACAGTTCAATTTCTGACACACCTCAGTATTTCTTTTCTTTTTAGCAAGAGGGTTACCTTCCTTGTAACACTGGGAAGTCCAGCCAGGAGCTCTGATCCACACACACACTGTCCGCAGCCTGCACAGCTCATCAGCAATGCACACCTGCTCAGGAAAATCACCCACTCCTTTCCCAGAGCTCCTTGCAGATATTGCTTCCTGCAATAGGTTAACCCCTGCTGTACTGGCATTAATTTTATCAAGGCTATCTCCAGACAAGCCCTGGGGTGGAATGGAAGAGCCCGCCCAACCATTTCCCTTCCATTCCAGAGTCCGGGCCCTAACAAATGAAAGAACATGCAACCCTGGGTTGCAAACTACCCCGGACTCCTTCCCCAACTGCCTGTCTAAAGGGAGCCAAAACCAAAAATAGGGGAAATGTATCTTCCGTCCAGGACCCATCCCTGGAGTCCTGTACATATCCCCCCCCTTTGCCTCAACCCGGAGGGGGTGGAGGCATCACTAGACACCATACAGTGGACTCGGGAGAGGGCATCAGCATTTTGATGCAGTCTCCCGGGTCTGTGCTCTACCACAAACGAAAATTCCTGTAGGGACAGGAACCACCTTGTCACCCTGGCATTGGTTTCCTTGTTTCTCATCATCCAAGTCAAAGGAGCATGGTCTGAAACTAACCGGAATTTCCTACCTAATAAAAAGTAGCGTAACGAGTCAAGGGCCCACTTGATAGCCAAACATTCCCGTTCGACCACAGCATACCTTCTTTCAGCTGCTGTTAACTTCCTACTCAGAAACAGCACAGGATGCTCCTCACCACCCACTATTTGTGACAGGACAGCCCCCAGCCCAACATCTGATGCATCAGTCTGTACCACAAATTCTCTTGAAAAATCTGGAGCAACCAATATCGGGTGCTGACACAAAGTGGCCTTTAACTCCAGAAAGGCTTTTTCTGCATCTGTGTTCCAGCTCACCATGACTGACTTCCGACCCTTAGTCAGATCAGTCAGTGGTGCTGCTAGAGTGGAAAAGTTGGGTATAAACCGCCGGTAATACCCAACTATGCCAAGGAATGCCCTTACCTGTCTTTTTGTAATGGGGCGGGGCCAGTCTTTTATCGCCTCTACTTTATTGAGTTGGGGTTTTACCAAACCTCTACCCACAATGTACCCCAGGTACTTAGCCTCCTCCATCCCAATGGCACACTTTTCAGGGTTCACTGTGAAGCCTCCCTCTCTTAGTGAGTCTAACACAGCTTGCACCCGGGGAAGATGGGAATCCCAGTCCCTACTAAAAATCACAATATCATCAAGATACACAGAGGTGTAACGTTGATGAGGCCGAAGCAACCTGTCCATAGCTCTCTGAAAGGTGGCTGGAGCAGTGTGAAGACCAAAGGGCATTTTTTTGTACTGGAACTGACCATCTGGAGTGGAGAACGCGGTTTTCTCCCTGGCACTTTTGGATAGAGGTATCTGCCAGTACCCCTTTGTCAGATCCAGAGTGGTAATAAACCGGGCTGGGCCTAGCCTTTCTATCAACTCATCTACTCGAGGCATGGGGTAAGCATCAAATTTTGACACCTCATTCAATTTTCTGAAGTCATTGCAAAACCGCAGAGTTCCATTGGGCTTTGGGACCAGCACAATGGGACTCGACCAGTCACTCTGCGATTCCTCAATTATATCCATTTCCAACATTTTTTTAACCTCGTCTGAAACTGCTTTCCTGCGGGCCTCGGGAATGCGGTATGGCCTGACACGTACTTTGACTCCAGGCTCAGTGATAATGTCATGTTCTATAACGTGGGTAAGGCCTGGCAGTTCTGAAAACACTTCTTTGTTTCTCTGCAAGAACTCTCTCACCTGTTGGGACTGTGCCCCTGACAACGTGGGGGATATTTTCACATGCTCAATCCCTTTGTGGGGTTCAGGGCTTAGGCCTACCAATGCCAGTGCTGGTTCCCGGTCTCTCCAGGGTTTTAACAAGTTTACATGGTAGATCTGATATGGCTTCCTTTTCCCAGGTTGGTACACTTTGTAATTTACGTCTCCCACTTTTTCCACCACTTCAAATGGCCCTTGCCATTTAGCCAGGAACTTGCTTTCCATGGTAGGTATTAAGACTGCCACTCGATCACCCACTTGAAACTGTCTAACCTTTGCTGACCGATTGTACACTTTTCTCTGTGCTTCCTGAGCACTCTGGAGATGTTCCCGGACCAAGGGCATCACCTTATCGATTCTGTCTCTCATTTGGGAGATATGTTCAACCACTGTTTTATGAGGCGTGGCCTCACTTTCCCAGGTTTCTTTGACAAGGTCAAGCAACCCACGTGGCCTCCGACCATACACTAACTCAAATGGTGAGAAGCCCGTGGATGCCTGAGGAACCTCCCTGATAGCAAACATCAATGCAGGTAGCAGGCAGTCCCAATCTTTACCGTCCTGTTGTACTACCCTCTTTAGCATGGACTTCAGGGTTTTATTGAACCTTTCGACCAGCCCATCTGTCTGGGGGTGATAGACAGAGGTCCGCAACTGCTTAATCTGAAACAGTTTGCAGAGGTCTGCCATCACCCTCGACATAAATGGGGTGCCCTGGTCGGTAAGGATCTCTTTAGGAAAACCAGTTCTTGAGAACATCTGAAACAGTTCCCGTGCAATGATTTTCGAAGTAGGGTTTCTTAAAGGGATGGCCTCTGGGTATCTGGTAGCATAATCTAGTACTACTAGTATGTATTGGTGTCCCCTGGCTGATTTCACTAGAGGGCCTACTAAGTCCATGGCAATCCGCTCAAAGGGAACTTCGATTATGGGTAGGGGCACCAAGGGACTTCGGAAGTGTGGAGCCGGAGCGGTTAACTGACATATGGGGCAGGAACTACAGTATTTTTTAACATCTGCCTTAAGCCCTGGCCAGTAAAACCGGTCCATAATCCGCGCCTCCGTTTTTTCAGCACCCAGGTGTCCTCCCAAAACCTCATTGTGGGCCATATCCAACACCATTCGCCTGTAAGGTTGGGGAACCAAAAGCTGCTCTATTACATCAGAGCGTACCTTGGCTACCCGATACAGCAAATTATCATTCATTGAAAAATAGGGATATCTGTTCTCAGCCCCAGGTTCTTGAGGCACCCCATTTATTACAGTTACCTGCTGACGGGCATGTACTAAAGTGGGGTCTTGTACTTGAGCTGTACCAAAAGCTCCTTTCCCCACTTCCAAATCTGGATAAACAGTATCAGTGGAGGGGTCTCCTTCATCCTCCCCAAGCATAACTTGTAATGGGGATATTTCCCCCCCCTTAGAGGTTAACTCAGACTCGTTTGTCAACTCTAGCAGGGGTAATTCCACTTGATCTCCTTCTGACATAGGTACAAGTGGATCACCATTCATTTCTACTTCTTTTAACACCATAGTTGAATCATGCTGCATCAAGCTCCATAACTCTGAAAACAATGGGAAGTCACATCCTATTATAACATCATACATTAGGGAGGGTACCACCCCCACATTATGTGTCATAGTTCCACACATGGTAGAAATGGAGACAGCCACCAAGGGATATGCCCTAGTGTCCCCATGTACACAAATAACCCGCAAGGTGGGTACCATTGGATCGACCTGTCCCACCACCCGGGTATGCACCAGAGTCACCATGCTTCCTGAATCTAGTAAAGCATGAGCAGGAAAACCATTTACATTAACCCTGCATTCAAATTGCCCCTTATTCTCAGGGCGTGCGGTGCAATTTATTTGAGCATGAAATGATACTCGACGGACAGTTCCACATTCCATTGGCTCTTCTTGCAACGGGCATTGTGCCCTCACATGCCCCCAGGCTTGGCACTTCCAGCACTGTGTTAAGCCAGCCTTCCGGGACACAACACCCTCTTTAGGGGGGCTGTTATTGCTAGATCCCCTGCTTGAGCCAGGAAAACGTGTAGCTCCTCCTTCCGACACTGAGGAGGTCTTTGTCACTCTGTTAGCCGGGTAGTTCCTAGGCCTTGAAGGTCCTAGCAGATCCTCTACAACAGTGAACCTTTCCACCATATCTACAAGCTGGTCCGCAGTCTTTGGGTCCCCATGGCTCACCCAGCGCTGTAACGGTCCAGGAAGGGCCCTTAAATACCGGTCCAGGACGATGCGTTCCACTATCTGTGGTCCTGTCAAGGTCTCCGGCTGCAACCACTTCCTCACCAGCTGTATAAGGTCATGCATCTGTGACCTAGGGGGTAGATCAGGTTGGTACCTCCAGCTATGCACTCTCTGCGCTCTGACAGCTGTAGTAACACCAAGGCGGGCTAATATCTCTGCTTTTAAGTCATCATAACGTTTAGCTTTCTCTGAAGGCAGATCAAAATATGCTTTTTGTGGATCTCCTGTTAAGAAAGGTGCAATAAGGCCAGCCCATTGCTCTCTTGGCCATCCCTCTCGCTCTGCAGTTCTCTCAAACGTGGTAAGAAATGCTTCAGTGTCATCTGAGGGTGTCAGTTTTTGCAAAAAATGACTGGCCCGAATGGTTGCCTGGTTGCTAGGGGTAACAGCAGCTGTTTCACGCCCCTGAGCGAGCTGCTGCACTGCCTCGGACAACATTTTAGACTGTGCCTCTGTAGACTCTCGCAAGGCATTCGCTTGCGCTGCGGTAGATTCACGCAGGGCTGTCAGTTGGGCCTCAGTGGCTTGCTGTTGCACTGCCATACTCTGCTGCATCTGCACTGTAGCCAGAGCTAATTGGCGCACTAATTCCTCCATTGTGTGCACCACACTAGGCCTTTAAATGTTAAATTAGAAAACAGTACATGTACTTCTCTGTGAAGGCTGCTGCCCGCATCCGAAACACCAATTGTGATATTCAGGGGATCTGGGATCAAGTTTCACATAGGTTAGGCAGCCATAAAGTTGAAAAAAAACAACAGTTTTGTTTATTCTTGCAACACAAGTTAGGCATCCGCCAGAAAAACAGAAAATAAAGTGCAGCTTCACTCAGCCAACAAAACTATGCAGTTCATTGTTCAATTCAACATAAGGGAAAAGTCCATCTTTCTTCAGCAACCCAAACTTAAAAGTCCTTGCAAGAAACACAGTTCAATTTCTGACACACCTCAGTATTTCTTTTCTTTTTAGCAAGAGGGTTACCTTCCTTGTAACACTGGGAAGTCCAGCCAGGAGCTCTGATCCACACACACACTGTCTGCAGCCTGCACAGCTCATCAGCAATGCACACCTGCTCAGGAAAATCACCCACTCCTTTCCCAGAGCTCCTTGCAGATATTGCTTCCTGCAATAGGTTAACCCCTGCTGTACTGGCATTAATTTTATCAAGGCTATCTCCAGACAAGCCCTGGGGTGGAATGGAAGAGCCCGCCCAACCATTTCCCTTCCATTCCAGAGTCCGGGCCCTAACAAATGAAAGAACATGCAACCCTGGGTTGCAAACTACCCCGGACTCCTTCCCCAACTGCCTGTCTAAAGGGAGCCAAAACCAAAAATAGGGGAAATGTATCTTCCGTCCAGGACCCATCCCTGGAGTCCTGTACACCCTATACACAGCGTACCAGGCATTTCCCTGTGTGCAAATTTGCATTAGGATGTAAAGCCAATGTAAGTAAGTCAATAGGTGTGTTTTTGTAGTGGGGGGGGGGGGATGCAAGAAAAAAAAATACAATTCTCCACAATAGGGCATACACAATTCTCTGCTAAGCTTTCTCCTAGGAGATCATTTTTTTCATTTTCTGCTTACAAGAACTTTTCAGCATTCTGCAATTGAAAAACTGGGTGAAAAAAAGTATGGTCAAAATGATTCTGAGTGTCTTATTGCATGCTGGCAACTTAAAGGGGAAGGAGAGAAAATATCACCTGGAAGAAAACAGAGAGAAAAAAGGAATCAAATAAGGGTCATTGTGTGTATTTTCTCATTAATAATGACATAGTTACTGCAAAAAACACATACAGTACATTGTAACACAGACAAATGCACATAGTTTCTGAAAACTGGTGTGAGAAAAAGTGTGCGTGCGTTCCGAGCAGACAAGTGTTACCCGTGCTGTCAGGGGAATACATGCATGTGTATGGAGGAGTCCTTCCTTCAGGCGGTGGGATATCGAGGCTCAGGTGAGCTGGGTGAGGTGACGAGATAACTGGACACTATCTCCATGCTTAAGGTGGCCATACACTTATAGATTTGCAGCAGATTCGACCATCAGATTCCTGTCAAGTCGGAATCTGACAGGAATGTATCTGATGTGTGCCACACACTAGGAACAGATTTCCAACACATTTCAGAAAGAAATCTATTGGAAATTGATCTAAATGCATTATTGGACCATTAGATCCAATGCAACTCTATGGGCTATAGATCTGCTGCCAGCAGCAGATCGACCTAGATTTTCCATCCTGTGAGATCGATCAAATCAATCGAATTCAATCGAAATTGACTGCAAATTGATCGATCATTGATTTCCAATCGATCGATCGATTTGATTGAATCGGCCCCATAAGACAAGAGATGTAATCCCATCACCTACTCTTCTGTCAGATGACCAACAATGGAGGCTTGGGGTGTTAAGAGGATCAGATCAAGTAATTCCAGCCTCCATCACACTTGCCATTATTAGTCTGCAAACTCCGTTATTACAAATCCATGTTCTCAGAACATATAATGCAAGGTAAAGGCATCGCACTTTCAGTTGCATTTTAATGCCAGTTTTCACATCCAGATTTTCTGTAAAAAAAAAAAAGATGTGAATGCTTTTCACAGAATGGACATGCCAATCACGTACCATGATGCAAAGCAATGGAAATGTGAGTTTTTGAATTCATGCAAGTTTTCATGCATTCATGTGAGTCCGGCCACTAGAACCTATTGGACAAGTTCTAGCTGAATATGTTCACAGGGTTCACGAATTGGAATCAGAATTACAACCAATGAATTGTGCTGCAACAGTTCAAAAAATAGACTACAAAAAAGTCACAGGCGCTCCTTGAGAACTGTGCATCCAGTTTGTTATCAAATGATACACGTGTGACCTAATTTTAATCAAAATGAGTTGTAGAATACATTTTGATGTGTCTTACAGCTTGGACCCCATTACATAAAATATAAGTAGGGACAAACGCAATCCAACATTCAAAAAAAATAATTCTAAATTATGAACAAAAACTGGGAAATATCAGGAAAACTACAAGAGTCTGAATCCTACAAACTACTCAAATTACAATAGCCCTATATGATCTCTTTTCATAATATGTGGCCCTTTTTTTGAAGTCCAGGCTCTTCTGGGGCAATGCAAACAAAGAATGACTCTGTAACAATGAGTGCAAAGTAGTGGACTGTAAAAACACAATAAGCACACCTTAGGCTTGATTCACAAAGCAGTGCTAACCTACTTAGCATGTCTAAAGTCTTTAGACGTGCTAACCAGGGTGCTAAGTAGGTTAGCACCGGATTTCTCAATCAGATCGCGCGCTAACTTTGTGCGCGCAAAGTTTTGCACGCTAAGTCCCATAGGCTTTAATGGGCACTTCGCGTGGAGCGCCCTGCGCTCTGTGCAGAGCGCGCGTAAAGTTTTACGTGCCTAAAGTTTTGCGCGTGTAAAGTTTTACGCGCGAAAAGCTTGTTTAGACGTGCTAAGGGGGTTTTCACAGGTGTGCTAACAGTTAGCACCGCTTTGTGAATCAAGCCCCTTGAGAATAATAGATCGCTGTGCACCCAGTTGGTTATCAAGTGAGGTATATCTGACCTAATTTTAATTGAAAACAGTTGTAGAAAACATTTTGATGTATCTTGCAGCTTGGACCCCTGTCACATAAAAAATGGGTAGGGGTAAACTCAACCTATAATTAAAAAAAAATCCTTTTCAAAATGGTGATCAAATTTTGGAAAACTTTTGAAAAACTAAACCTTACAAACTACCCATATTTCAATAGCCCTAGATTTTTTTCATAATGGTGACATGTGTGGCCTTTTTCTGCAATTCAGACTCTTCTGTGGCTCTTCAAACGGGGCTAAAATACTTTGTGCAAAACATTTGGCCTGTAGAAAGCCTCAACTATTAAACAAGACATATGTGGTATCATTTTAATGGCGATAAGTAGCAGAATATATTTTAGAGTGTTTTAGAGTTGGGGCCTATGTCATGTGGCCTTTTTTTGACAAACTGAATCAAATGCAATAAAATAGTTATTTTATTATACACTGTACCAAAATAAAACAGAATTTAAAAGTTTTCTTAGAGACTCGACTCTTTAAATATGTGTGTCATGAGGTTATATTATTGATATTTGTTTGAAAATAAGGGCTTGTTATTATTTATAGAAAACAATAAGAAAACAAAAAGTAAAAAAAATAAATATTCCTTTATTTCCAAATAAAATATTGCCACCATACATTGTACTAGGAACATAATGTAAATGTTGTTATAACCAGGATGAATAGGATAATACAATGTATGGGGTTTATCTACAATGGCATTGATATTTTTACATCAGTAATGGTTGAAATGTGAGAAATAGTGTCTTTTTTATTCCCCCCTTATTTTTCCCAATAAAATGCATGGGAAACAAAAAAAAAATATATATATATATATATACTATATCATTTAATTGTGATAAGTAGCGCTAAAGTTATTGCCAAGTGAATGGGAGCAGTGCTGAAAGGTGACTATTGCTCTCGGCAGCAAGGGTAAAACAGCCCATGGCATGAAGTGGTTAATGTACTTCTAGCCAGCCTTTGTGAATTGCTCAAATTTTGTAGTTTTTGGAAACCATCATAAAAAATAATTTCAGTTTAAGAGCATAACGCATTGATGTCTGTACAAGATGAACAATCCGATGACACAATAAGTACAAATTGGCAAAAAGACCATTGTAGTCTCATGTGGCATGTTGTTCATCAGGATTTACAAAGGCTTGAAAGACCTCTGGGCCACTTGTGACCCAAGGTGAGAAAATTCACAGGACCTAACTTCAAAAAATTCACTATTTTCTCTTGACGTGTTTTGTGAACAATGTTCTCTTTTCTAGTAGACGGAATATGAGAAAAGTGGATAAATACATTAAGTTCATATACAGTACACAAATCCTGGTGCAACCATGCAGCAGGAGATAGAGTTCCACCTAAGTGATGAAGAAGAGTACCTAGGACACCCACAAGCATGGACAACCATGTACATCAATCAATGAGCGACTTTCCTGAAGATGAAGTTGTGTCATTATAGTTATCAGATATCAGGAGAGCTTCAGCTTATGTAGAGGAACAACTTTCGTAGCTGCATCTAAGCTAGACTTTCTGGTGCCTGAAGAAAATGGTCATTACATCAGTAATGCTTCACTTATCTGAACTGAAGAGGTAACTTAGGCAGTGGTGAAATGTCCTTTAGAATAGGAAAAAAGGAAACCTTCACTCATTCTCTGGATATCTGTTTGAGGAAGACCGATGTACGTTACGGCGTATGCAAATGTGCTTGGCCGTGTGGCGCCCTGTTTACCTGACTCGCTCCAGATTCAGGCCCATATGCAATTTGCTTCTTCTCTTGAGGTTTCTCCTAGAAGATGACTTTTCGCCCTCTCTTTAAAATAATGTTTCAGCATTTTGCAATTGAAAAAGTACCAAAAAGTAGGCGAAGAGGTTCTATCAAAATTATTTTGACTATTTTCTTATTTGCTGTTGGCTTAAAAGGCGTTTTATTGACAAGTCGGGAACTTATCACCCAGGAGAAACCTCAGGAGAACAATTGAATTGTATATGGCCCTCATAAGATCCAGCTTTTATTCTTCTCTTGCCCGGACTTCCCAGTTTCGGCATTTCTGTGCAGGGATGGTCGTAGTCAGTCAGTTTCGCTATGCTGGAACTACGCGTAGTTTTACGCAATTACGCTTCACCAAACTACGGCGTCTAAATCAAATATTCGCTTCGTATGCATTTCGTAGACTACACATTAAAATACGCAATTACGCGTAGTGCGAAGCTTAGTGTATGCGGATGCTTATGCCCGTATGCGGAAAATTTTCCGCATTTATTCCTCTGGAAATGCCTAAACCAGAAACTTTTCTATGCGTACATTCCCCTTTCCAATGCGTAAACCTGTAAGCATACAATCGTACGCGGAAAATTAGATACGAGTAACGCATTCAAAGTTCTCTACGCAATACACATGTTAACTACGCATATGGGTACTTCGCTACACGTAAATTCGTAAGCGTAGATTTGAAACGTTGCCTACAAACTACAACGCGTAGATGCGAACTACGATGCGCAAATTCGCACTGGTGTCGTTTCTGCTCATTCCTGATTCTGCGTTGCCGCTTGGAGAACATCAGCTCTGTAGGGTGGCCACCATACATGGGGCTTGATTCACAAAGCCGTGCTAAGTTAGCATGGGTGCGCTAAACAGTTAGCATGTGGAGTGGCGTTCGCGGGCACTTTGCGTGTGCAAATGTCCGCGAACGGCACTTCATGTGCTAACTGCTTAGCCCACCCTTGCTAAACAGTTAGCACGGCTTTGTGAATCAAGCCCATGGCCTCTGTTCAATTGACCTCTTCTCCTGAGTTCTCTCCCAGGTAATATTTTCACACATTGTAAATAAAATGCCCTGTAAGCCTTTCTCTGATATACGCGATCTGCAGCACTTTGAATTCAGCTCATGATTGAACCTGAACATTGGGACTCATTTGGTAAAGCTGAATCCAAAATGAACTGAGGCAAATCTGGCCAGCACTCTTCAGCCCCCCCCCTCCTGGGCCCAGTACTGGGGTCTCCCTTCTCCTGACGTCATAATGCAGAATAGGAGGTATATCCGTATCACCAGCTTAGGTCTGATAACTCATTCCCAGTATCCGGGTCATTACTGAGGGGCTCGTGCTGAAAATGTGAACTGTGAGAATTTTGCATTTTTTACCCACAGGATGCAAATGGAAGGGGAGGAGGAACCATTCACTACAGTTGGCTTGGTGGTTGCTGCTGAATTTCTGCAGAATCTCCAGGCTGTGATGCTGGCCACCATCTCTTGGCAAAAGCAGAAAGAGGCCAACTGCATAAACAGGAACTTCCTGGTGCTCCTGGTTGACGTGTGCTTTATCTGGCCTCTTGTCAGGACCTGTGGATCTGGGGTTGAAGAGAGCAGAGAGATGACCACTTCTTTCAGGGATTTTCTTGGTCTTTATTGTGCAGCATGGCTTGTAGTGAGGGGAGTCCGGCTGCTGCTCTGTAGGTGGGCCCAGTAGGACAGCCCTCTCCTCTGTATCTCTGTAGTGGGGGAGTCAGGGCTGCTGCTATGTAGGTGGGCCCAGTAGGACAACCCTCTCTTCTGTATCTCTGTAGTGGGATGAGTCAGGGCTGCTGCTCAGTAGGTGGGCCCAGTAGGACAGCACTCTCTTCTGTATCTGTATAGTGGGGGGAGTCAGGGCTGCTGCTCTGTAGGTGGGCCCAGTAGGACAGCACTCTCTTCTGTATCTCTGTAGTGGGATGAGTCAGGGCTGCTGCTCTGTAGGCGGGCCCAGTAGGACAGCCCTCTCTTCTGTATCTCTGTAGTGGGGGGAGTCAGGGCTGCTGCTCTGTAGGCGGGCCCAGTAGGACAGCACTCTCTTCTGTATCTCTGTATTGGGGTAAGTTGGGCCTGCTGCTCTGTACGTGGGCCCAGTAAGACAGCACTCTATACTGTATCTCTGTAGTGGGGGAGTCAGGGCTGCTGCTCTGTAGGCGTGCCCAGTAGGACAGCACTCTCTTCTGTATCTCTGTAGTGGGGGGGAGTCAGGGCTGCTGCTTTGTAGGTGGGGCCAGTAGGATAGCACTCTCTTCTGTATCTCTGTAGGGGGAGGGGGATCAGGGCTGCTTCTCTGTAGGTGGGCCCAGTAGGACAGCCCTCTCCTTTGTATCTCTGTAGTGGGGTGAGTCAGAGTTGCTGCTCAGTAAGTGGGCCTAGTAGGACAGCACTCTCTTCTGTATCTTTGTAGAGGAGTATGTCAGGGCTGCTGCTCTGTAGGTGGGCCCAGTAGGACAGCCCTCTCTTCTGTATCTCTGTAGTGGGGGAGTCAGGTCTGCTGCTCTGTGGGTGGGCCCAGTAGGACAGCACTCTCGTCTGTAGGTAGGACCAGTAGGACAGCACTCTCTTCTGTATCTTTGTAGAGGAGTATTTAAGGGCTTCTGCTCTGTAGGTGGGCCCAGTAGGACACTAGGACAGCACTCTCCTCTGTATCTCCAGCAGTAATGGCAATCTACCTCAGCTTGGCAGGCAATGTACAGAAGCTCGGATCAAGTCAAGAAGTGTAGGGTTTACCGGCACTACAAGATATACGGTTGTGTCACGGGAGATGGGAGATGACAGATTTCCAAACACCACCTTGATTAAAGAAACTGCATGCTCATGACACTGCTAGTAGATGTCGACAACATGGATCATCAGAGATAAGAAAAAATTCCATCAGGCACTGCAGTTGATTCGAATTTAATCGTGTTCTCAGTGTGATACAAATCACAACATGTGGATTTCTTGCATTCAAAAAAGGTAGGTGCACAACTTGTGCTATCAGAATATTGCATGAGTTAGATGTCCTACCATATCAGAGGGTGGTGGTGGTGAGTGCAGGGCAAAAACGGGAGCCTGACGGCCGTTTCGCTCGGCAGTGCTTCTTCCGAGGCTGATTCACCATACAATTTTCTGACTGCAGTGCCTGATGGAATTTTTTCTTTTCTCTGATGATCCATGTAATGTACAGAAGCTGTCCGCTCATGGCCAGCAGAGTAGATATGTGAGGTCTCCTCTGATCTGTGCTGTGTCTTCTTGCAGAGACCATGGAGAAGATGATGAGATACCTCCTCAGCCTGGTGTGTCTAGCCGTGTGCATCCACCTCGGCACGGCTCAGATAGGTAAGTGCCAAATGTTCATGTCCTTAATGCTCGGTACACACCTTACAATTATGTGTTAGATAGCTGATTCGATAGATAATTTCCGTCATGTCCGATATTATTTTCAATCATTTTTCTGGTCAATTTCTCATAGATGTCAATGGAAATTGATAAGAAAAGATAAGAGAATTGAGCAAGAAATCGAGCGGAAAAACAAATCAATTGAATGGAAAATCGACTGAAAAACACATTGTGTGTACCTAGCATAAGGAGGCAACGATAACATAACTAGGCTGACCAGATGTCCTCTTCTCCCCGGACAGGTCATGACAGGTTTTTGAAATGTCCCAGGTGAAGAGAGCCGAACACAGAGTGATTGAAGAGACAGAGAGCTGAACACAGCCGAGTGGCCAAGACTCAGTCCAGTGTTTTCCCCAGAGCCTACCAGCTGGGCGGTAGTGTTGTCCGGATCATGAACGATTCGGGTCTTTGATCCGGATCTTTTTTTGTGAGTCAAATCATACGGATCATTACAATGAACTAATGATCCGGATGATTCAACTCACAAAAAAGATCCGGATCAAAGATCTGAATCGTTCATGATCCGGACAACACTACCGCCCAGCTGATAGGCTCTGGGGAAAACACTGGACTGAGTCTTGGCCGCTCGGCTGTGTTCGACTCTCTGTCTCTTCAATCGGCTCTTCTGGCTCACTCTGTGTTCGGCTCTCTTCACTCGGGACATTTCAAATACCTGTCAGGACCTGTCCAGGGAAAAGAGGACATCTGGTCAGCCTAACATAACAATGACATACAATGTGCTATTAATATGCTAATTAATGTGGAGTTGGTTTCAATTGTGTTTCTATTGTTTTTTTTTTTTTGTTTTTTTGTAACTGTTCTGAATTCACATGACAATATTCTCACCTGTAAAGGTTCAGGCTGTACATAAACAGTATGATGCTTTTATAAAGTGGCCACACACTAAAGGTGTGTTAGGTGGACTCCATGACTTGGGTTGGTGAGGTGTGTCTGGCTTGGTAATCATTAGTGTGTCCTTTATATACTTACCAAGTCTATATACATACATGAACATCATTCATGTTCTGGTGACTTCAACACTAACTAATGTGGCCAAAGATGTCCACAAGGTATAGAATGCCTGGGCCTGGCCTAGGGCACCAAAATGGCCAGAAACGGCCCTGCTTGAGTGTACGAGAGCTCATGCAATCCATTTATAATACAATCCTCCAAAGGACTGGTACCACACGAAATGTATTTTAAAGCTCAATTACTTTATTGTGAAATGGGCATATTGACAGCAACGACAGCCCGCTGTTTTGGCCTCATAGGCCTTTCTCAAGTTGCCAATGGTCAATTACCGTTGGCAACTTGAGAAAGGCCTGTGAGGCCGAAACAGTGGCCTGTCGTTGCTGTCAATATGCCCATTTCACAATAAAGTAATTGAGCTTTAAAATACATTTTGTGTGGTGCCGGTCCTTTGGAGGATTGCCACGTTTGAGACCCCTTGGTACAGGGGAGAGGACCTTGGCACACCGCTCTGAAGTGCTCCTTTGGGTGTTCCTGGATTCTTCTGTTTCTATCAATTTATAATACAAAAAGAAAAATTTGAGAGCCCCAAAAAGTATAATACTGTTGATTGGTATAAGTAGCAGTGATGCTCGGATGGAGGTCGTGATCACGACTTGCCGTGATTCCACGACCATTTTTCAGCTATCTGCCACGGGTATTCGTCGCCATGGATCAATTTTCAATCACTAAAATCCGCTTCGGCAGACTGTGAATGAACGCATTCACACTCGTGAAAACGGCGCAGAAGCCATGGTTAGGTCATGAATAGCGGAAGTAGGCGGAAGTGACTTCCCTGGTCCAATCAGATGCCCCCAGCCAGGCCCTAGCAACCAATCAAGGGGAGGCTATGCCCTCCCCTCCTGCATATAAGGCGGCGGCCATGATGGAAAAGCTCTGTCCTTGCTAGACTCTGGTACTGAGAGGATCATCTCCAGGCCATTGTTCCTTCAGCAAGTGTGTTTTCTGTGTCAAAACCCAGCGTTTTTACTCCTAACAGTGCTCTTATTTCTATTGTAGTTGTCAGTTGTATTTAGTTAGCTAGCCAGTGAGACATTGCTGTAGTCAGTGTAGTCAGAGTGTACTGGTGGTGATTAGTGTGTTTAGTGCAGGCAGGCAGGTTCAGAGTGCTCACTTGTATTCAGCTAGCCAGTCATACACTTCAGCTACTACTTACAGACAGTCACACTGCCACTGCCAGTGCTGGTCATTCAGTAAGTTTTGTGAGTGACATTGTGTACTCTGCTCACTGCTCACTGGTATTAATCATCTCATTTGGCAGTGATACCCTTCACTTAGGTTGTACTGTGCTCACTGCTCACTGGTATTAATCATCTCATTACCCAGGGATTCTCATCCAGATTCCGGATATCCGGGTAACCCGGATATCCAAACTTTTTTCAGTTATCCGACCGGATTCAGATTCCAGATACCTGGGCCCAAATCCGGATAGCTATCTGCGAATAGTTGGCTGGAAATCTGGATATCCGCTGATATCCGGCGGATATCCGGATCTGAATACTGTAACTAAGGAGATGACATCATTGAGCCAATCAGAGGGCTCCCAGCAGAAGCCCTAGCAACCAATCACAGAAGGGAACCTTGGCCAGCCCAACCTGACCTCATTGAGCCAATCAGAGGGCTCCCAGCCTAAGCCCTGGCACCCAATCACAGAAAGGAACCCTGGCCAGCCCCCCTGTGGGGTGCCATGATGAGAGATCTCGTCCTGTGTGACTGCAGTGCTCAGTCACTGATAGACATGCTCCAGTGCTGCTGACCCAGCAAGTGCTGTATACAGTGATACACCTAAAGCTGTTCAGTGATTAACCCCTTCACTATCACTACACTATTGTTGTATTGTTAATTAGCTTGATTTCATTGTGTGACAGTCAGAGTGTGTGCTGCAGGGCTGCTGCAGCTGCTATGTGTCTGTGTGTGTGCTGTGCACAGACCAGGCCAGCTGCTGCCTGCTGGCCAGTTATTAGCATTAGCTAGCTACAGTATAGCTTAGGTAGTTAGTGTAGTTACTTAGTACTGTAGTACTGCAGTCAGTGCTAGTAGTTGTTAGTGTAGTAGTACTACTGTGTTAGCTTACTACAGAACTGCTGTGCTGCTGAGCAGTGCCAGTGTGACAGTTAGTGTCTTCTCCTTTGCTGTCTGACTGTCACTCGGCATGTGGCACTTGGCATGTGGCCCTTGGCACTTGGCACGTGTAACGTGGCACTTGGCACTTTGCACTTGGCAAATGGCAATTTGCACTTGACACTTTGCACGTGGCACTTGGCACTTGGCACGTGGCACTTAGCACTTGGCATGTGGCACTTGGCACGTGCCACACGCCATGTGCCAAGTGCCACATGCCAAGTGCCACGTGCCATGTCCGGCATGCTCCTGGCAGACGTTACACCTGCTGCTGCTGCATTGCCCTGCTCCTGCTGCTTGTGCTGCTCCCACCGCCAGGGTGCCACAGGCCACTGATACCACCTATATTTAACCCAAAACACAATTGCTGCGTAATTTTTGGGAGGTGTCTGGGCTGAAAACTGCCATGTCCCAGTTGTGCGGTTGGACTTTGGACACAATGTGGGCTGCACGACCGCTATCTGGAACCTAGGCCTAATGTTAATTGACAGCTTTTTTTTTTTTTTTCTCGGGGGGGGGGGGGGGGGGGATTTTAAGTCCCCACAGCATCAATTAGTGTTTCCCTTTAAAAAAAAATAAAATGATGCTACATGCCTCATTTACCCTAAAAGACGTTTTAAAAGCAATTTAAAGGTCACTTCTGTTTTTTCTATCCAGATAGCCAAATCCACCGGATACCCCGGATACTGAGGTCGGATATCCGATTCAGATTGGAAAAGTTTGAACTCGGATATCCGACCCGGATCGGATATCTGGGTATCTGGATCCGAATTGGATACGGATTTTGAAAAGGGGTATCCGAGCAGCACTGCCCAGTGTTACCCTTCAGTTACTTTGTACTGTGCTCACTGCTCACTAGTATTAATCATCTCATTACCCAGTGATACCCTTCAGTTAGGTTGTACTGTGCTCACTGCTCACCTTATTACCCAGTGATACCCTTCAGTTACGTTGTACTGTGCTCACTGCTATTAATCATCTCATTACCCAGTGATACCCTTCAGT
Organism: Hyperolius riggenbachi; assembly: GCF_040937935.1. NCBI lineage: Eukaryota > Metazoa > Chordata > Amphibia > Anura > Hyperoliidae > Hyperolius > Hyperolius riggenbachi. The sequence goes on from NC_090647.1 coordinate 8,518,860, forward strand.
TACGTTGTACTCTGCTCACTGGTATTAATCATCTCATTACCCAGTGATACCCTTCAGTTAGTTTGTACTGTGCTCACTGCTCACTGATATTAATCATCTCATTTTGCAGAGATTCATTAGCAACATGTCTGGCAGGGTTCGTGGTGTCAGGAAAGGGAGTTCCATTGCCTCAGCCACTTCTGGGACTGCTCCATGGCCAGGGAGAGGACTCCCAGCTGTACGGGGTCGTGGTGCAGCAGAAAGGGCAGCAAAGCCTTGGCCGAGTCAGCGGATGCTGTTATCACAATATTTTAAAACTTCTGGTCCCCGTGTGGTGGTTGAGCAGATGGAACCTGACGTATTGATGGACATCATGATTGCATTCCAGACCTCTACTGTGAGCAGCACTCCAAGCAGCAGCAGCAGCAGCCAACGCCCCATGCTTGCTGTGACATCCACCCCAGCAGCCAGTGGTCAGCAGCCCTCACAGGATGACAGCGCTCTGTCCCTCAGTCTAGCATCTGGGAACCTATTGATGGCTGAAGCTCAGGACCTACTGGGGACTGATATGGAGGAGATTCAGCTCGGGACAGAATCACAACTGTTATTGGACAATGTTGATGAAGAGAGGTCTGTGTCTGGGGATGTAGGGGCAGAAGAGGAGGTGGGGTCCAGTCAGAGGAAGAGCTTGATTATGATGATGACGATGATGATGACGTTGTGGACCGTCCGTATGTGCAGCCTGAGTCCGGGGGAAGAATGGTCGGAGCAGGATGACGAGTCACCTAGGCCTAGGCAAGGATATCGCCTTATGTCAGGCAGGGGCAGGTGCAGCAGTGGGCGTGGAGGAAGTAAACAGGAGGACACTGCTTCAGCCGGCACCACCACCATGCAACCCCCAAGCACAGAGATTGCCGCTGCACCCTCTGCTAGCGCTAGCGTACAGGGCCACAGTAAATTGAAGTCACCGGTATGGAACTTTTTTGAGGTGTCAAGCCAGGACAAAAAATATGCGGTCTGTAAGTTATGCAGCAAAAAATTGAGCTGTGAGAAAAAATATGTCCAAGATGGGTACCTCATCCCTCCAGGGCCACCTGAAGAGCTGCCACTGCCCTCAGTATGAGGAGTTCAAGAGGAGGCAAGCACTGCAAGCAGGGGGTGCTGAGAGCACAAGGCCCACCACCGCAGTAGCATCATCCTCCCTCAGGGTCGTGAATCCCACGCCGCAGCAGCAGTACTAGCACGCAAGCGCTATTCCACCTCGTCTACTCCGGACACAGACATTGAGGCTGGCAGCCAGTCGTCTCTCTCCTCTGTCTCCCCTGCATCCCATCGTCGTCAGACCCTGCTGAGCGACACCTTTCAGGGTCAGACCAAGCCTCTGTCTCCAAGCCACAGGCGGACCCGCAAACTAAATGGCTTGCTGGCCCGGGCCATGGCATCACAGCTCCTTCCCTACTCCCTGGTGCAGGAGGGGAGCGATATGCAGACGCTGCTCCAATTAGACATCCCCGAGTGGCAAATCCCCAGTCGCCACTATTTCAGCAGGAACGCCATCTCAGCACTCCACAAGTTTGTGGTGGAAAGCACGGCCCGTTCGCTCGACTACTCTGTGGGCGAGCGGGTCCACATCACCATGGACTCGTGGAGTAGCCGATTTGGGACAGGTCGCTACCTGTCCTTTACGGCCCACTGGGTGACACTGCTGGAAGGGAGGGAAGACAACAGTGCAGCAGCAGAGTTAGTGGTGCCACATGCGGGATCAGGGGGGATGCAGCAGGCTCCTCTCATCCCACTCCCTCCACACCAGCAAAGCAAGCCCGCCTCAGCATCAGTAGCGCCAAGCCTCGGCACTGCCAAGCATTGCTAAAATTGGTGACCCTGGGGAAGGAAAACGCATACCTCCCAACTTTTTGAGATGAGAAAAAGGGACACTTAAGCCACACCCATGCCACACCCCTGGCCATGCCCCCACCACGCCTCTAGCCACGCATACCATAAAGATTTAATAAGAAAAATATGTTGTTTTATAATTCAAACCACACTAGTCCTTTCTATCCTGGGTCATTTTCCTTCATAGTAACATTAAAAAAATAGTATTATATCAATTTAAAGGATGGGAATAAAGTTTAGAGTCAATCAAACACATTTTTACTATAGAAATATATATATTTACATAGAAAGAGGGACAAAGTCCTGAAAGAGGGAGAAATGAGGAGGAAGGAGGGACAGAGGGACAGGGCTCCCAAAAAGGGACTGTCCCTCCAAAAAAGGGACAGGTGGGAGCTATGGGAAAAGCTTATGGCCCCAAACATCCTGGCCACCCTCAGGAAGCAGGAGCGGAGGTGGCTGACCCCCAGAGGTCTGGAAGTGGGGTATGTGGCAGCCGATAACGGGACCAACCTGGTGGCAGCAGTGCAGCAGGGAAACCTCCAGCACATCCCCTGCTTGGCCCACGTGCTCAATCTTGTGGTGCAGCGCTTCTTGCGCACCAACCAGGGGATGAGCGACCTGCTGCAAGATGCCCGGGAGGTGGTATGGTTTTCCGCTGCTCAGCCACTGCCTCTGCACTCCTGTCCACCTTACAGCAGCAATATGGCAAGCCACACCGCCTGATCATTGATATGCCAACTCGCTGGAATTCGACTCTGGCCATGTTGGAGCGGCTGTGTCAGCACAGGCTTGCTGTTAGGGCCTACATGTTAGACCAAACTGTCCCCAGCAACCAGCAAGTCCCCATCATCAGTGCAAGTCAGTGGACACAGATGCAGCAAGTATGCCTGGTGCTGAGTCCCTTCCTGGAGGCAACCAAGATGGTCAGCGAGGAGCGGGCCTCTGTGTGCCAGTGGGTGCCCATGGTTTGCCTGCTGGACCAGGCAATGTGCAATTTAATTGATCGTGGGGAGGAAGCCCTGAGGCAGCTGGAAAAGGACCAGATGGCAGCACAAGAGGGCTCACAGGTAGTGGAGGAGGTGGAGGAGTTGGAGGTCCCTAGCCTGAATGCTGAGGAGGAGGAACAGAGTGCCGCTGGCGTTGTACGGGGATGGCAGCTTGGGGAGGATGACACGTCACAGGAAGAGGACAGGCATGTGATATGGGACAATGACGACAATGAAGATGTTGTTGCCAATGCCTACTTGTTTCCCATGGGTGTGCACATGTTGCGCTGCCTTCGCAGGGACCCCTGGGTGATCCAGATGCATTCAAGGGAGGACATCTGGATCACCTTGATGCTGGACCCACGTCTGAAGGGGAAGCTGGGAGAGTTCATGATGCCATCCACCACTGAGCAACGCACAAGGGAGTTGCAGGGGGCCCTTGTGCACAGACTACTGGAAGCATTCCCCCAGCCTTCCACCCCCACTGTAACTGCTCTGCCAACCCAGCAACAGGTGCCTGACGTCGCCACCAGCAGCACAACAACCACCAGCAGCAGCAACTGGCGCCTCGGAGATCTGAAGAGCCTAAGCAAGAGCCTGTATGCAGTGCAGCAGCCCACAGCAGAGGTGCCAGCCACATCATCCACCTGCAAACAGCACCAGCAGCGAATAACCAGCATGGTGGCTGACTACATGGGGTCATTCAGCAGGCTCAATGACACCGACAGCCCCGTGGACCCCTTGGAGTACTGGGTCAAGAGACTGGACATCTGGAGGGATCTTGCCCAGTATGCCCTGGAACTCCTGTCCTGCCCCCCCTCCAGTGTCCTCTCCGAGAGATGTTTCAGTGTGGCCGGTGGCGTGGTCACCAAGAAGAGCTCTCGGCTCTCCCACACCTCTGTGGACAAACTCACCTTCCTGGAAATCAACCAGGCTTGGGTGGAAGGTGAGTTCCTAGCCCCTATTTTGGACACAGGGGGACATGAAGTGGCTGCTGCAATGTGTTAACCATGCGTGCCTTTGTAAAGAAAGTAACTACCTGCCTACCTTGGTTCATTTTTCGGCTGTGGTACTACCAGTGAGTTGCCATGGTGCTTCTGTGCTGCCGAACTGACCGGCCGCTTTGTCCTCCTGACTCAGTCACTACTACACTCTGCGTTCACACTGCCCGGGTCCACTGACGCATCTAATGTTTGGGGCAGCACTATTACACTGTGCCACTACCAGTGAGTTGCCATGGTCCTTCTGTGCTGCTGAACTGACCGGCCGCTTTGTCCCCCTGACTCAGTCGCTACTAGTACTACTCTGCGTTCAATCTGCCCGGGTCACCAGACGAATGTAATGTTTGGGGCAGCACTATTACACTGTGGTACTACCAGTGAGCTGCCATGGTCCTTCTGTGCTGCCGCACTGACCGGCCACTTTGACCTCCTGACTCAGTCGCTACTACACTCTGTGGTCACACTGCCCGGGTCCACTGACAACTCTGCTGTTATGTCATTGCTAATCGCTGCAAAAAAAATCCCAACAAAATACAAAAACCTCTCTGGGTCTTTTTGGCATCAGCCACTTATCCTCCTCCAGTGGTACCATCACCGCCAAGTGCCATTGGGACTCACCTTCACCTCTGTGACTGCTTAACGTGTATTTCCCTGTTTAAAACCACTTATTAACAATTAATAGCCCCATTTCAAGTGTTGATTTCACTTTAAAATCCATTTTCTCAAAAACAAAAAATTATTTTTGAATTTTTTGTTGTTGTTGAAGTTGTAGCCCCTTATCACCTGGATAATCCATGCAATTTGGGGGATTGTAGCATGTATGGGGGCTTTGCTATTAACGTTAAAAGAAAATCCAGATCCGGCCGTGATTGCCTCCTTCACGACGGAAAGTCGGCGCCGTGGCGTGGATGCGTATCATAATACAGAACCAATCCCTGGTCACATGGACGTTTTTTTTTTAACAACGCCCGTGGTTGCCGAATTCGTGGATCGAGACATCCGAGCATCACTGATAAGTAGCGATGAATAGTAGGAATTTTACTCACAAACATCAGTTGCCGCCACCAGAGATGTAGCTAGGATTTTCAGTGCCTAGGGACAAAGACTGTTTTTTGCGCCCCCCTCTGGACAAATTGGGCATGGCCATGCATCAGAATATGGGTGTGGTCATGGGTGGAGCCAAATGTACAAGTCCTGTTTAGATAGCCAGATGTGCCCCCTTTTAGATAGCCAGATGTGCCCCCCTTGTTCTGAAGCTTTTAACACTTCTGCAATCCTCTGCAGAGGGAAGAAGAGAAGCAGGGGCACCAGCCAGCGAGCCACCTCTCCCTCACTTGGGGGTGCGGTGGCCATGCTCTGTGTCCCCTTACAGTGCTGCGCCCAGGAACATGTGTCCCCCCTTGCCCACCCACCATAGCTACGCCTCTGGTCACTGTACACTGTAATTATATAGATAAGGGGAAGGCAGGGGAAATAACCTTTATGCTGTTATTTTTTTAAACTAATCCAATTTTTTTCTTTTTCTTTTTCAGTGCTCGAATCATGTAAGTATGTCATATTCTCATATGTTTCCTGCAGTAGCTTCTCCAACAGTCTGTTCCCATCACACCACATCACACAGAAGCCTAACTGACAGAGAGGAACGGCAGCATACACAAAACAGCACCTTTGTGCCATTACTGATGCTCCACCCCTGCCTTGCACAGAAAGGTCCTCATGGGCTGTACCGGGGGAGAGAGCATGTGGAACACCGCCCCAGCTGAGCTTTGGGGACAACGACAGTGGATGTTGCAGAGAAAGATGCCATGCTACTGCTCCCCCCCCCACCCCACTCACTGCACTAGTGAAGCCTGGTAATAGTACTGCCCAAACCCCTCCCACCTTCCCGCCAGTGATGCTACTGCCCAACCCCCTCCCACCTCCTGTCCAGTAATATTACTACCCAAACCCCTCCTACCTCCTGTCCAGTAATACTACTGCCCAAACCCCTCCCACCTTGCCTCCAATGATGTTACTGCCCAACCCCCTCCCAACTCCCCTCTAGTGATGCAACTGCCCATCCCCTCCCACCTTCCCTCCAGTGACACTACTGCCCAACCCCCTCCCCACCTCACCTTCATTCACTTCACGAGAGATGCTGCTGCCCAATCTCCCCACACCCCTGTACTCACCATGCTTATGACACTATCTCCCAATGCCCCCCCCCCCTCCCGCACTGCAATTACTTTACTGTGACATTACTGCCAAACACCCCCATCCCCCCTCTACTCACTGCGCTAGTGACACTACTGCACAACCCCCTCACCCCCCCCTCCACTCACTGCGCTAGTGACGCCACTGCACAACCCCCTCCCACCTCCCCTCCACTCACTGTGCTAGTGATGCCACTGCCCAACCCCCCCTCACACCCCCTCCACTCACTGTGCTAGTGACACTACTGCACAACTCCCTCCCACCTCCCCTCCACTCACTGTGCTAGTGACGCCACTGCCCAACCCCCCCTCACACCCCCTCCACTCACTGCTCTAGTGACACTACTGCGCAACCCCCTCCCACCTCCCCTTTACTCACTTCACTAGTGTTGCTACTGTGCAACCCCCTCACCCCCCCCTCCACTCACTGCGCTAGTGACGCCACTGCCCAACCCGCACCCACCTCCCCTTTACTCACTCCGCTAGTGATGCTACTGCTCAACCCCCCCTAGTCACTCCGCTAGTGATGCTACTGCCCAACCCCCCAGTCACTCCGCTAGTGATGCTACTGCTGACAGCCTGCAAAATTTCCCACTCCCAGCACAGTATCTCTCCCCACTGCTGACAGCCTGTACAATTTCCCACTCCCAGCACAGTATTTCTTCGCACTGCTGACAGCCTGTACAATTTCCCACTCCCAGCACAGTATTTCTCCCCACTGCTGACAGCCTGTACAATTTCCCACTCCAAGCACAGTATTTCATCCCACTGCTGACAGCCTGTACAATTTCCCACTCCCAGCACACTATTTCTTCCCACTGCTGACAGCCTGTACAATTTCTTCCTACTGCTGACAGCCTGTACAATTTCCCACTCCCAGCACACTATTTCTTCCCACTGCTGACAGCCTGTGCAATTTCCCACTACCAGCACAGTATTTCTCCCCACTGCTGACAGTCTGTACAATTTCCCACTCCCAGCACAGTATTTCTCCCCACTGCTGACAGCCTGTACAATTTCCCACTCCCAGTCCAGTTCTCCCCACTGCTGACAGCCTGAAAAATTTCCCACTCCCAGCACAGTATTTCTCCCCACTGTTACTGTGTCCACTGCATTCCTATGATTCCTGGGGTTTGTTCCTGCCCCCTGTAGTACCTGTGCTCCCTCCCAGTCATTTCTGGGGCTTATTTCTTCTTCCTGTAGTATCTCTGCTCCCTCCCAGTCATTTTTGGGGCTTCTTCCTACCCCCTGTAGTACCTCTGCTCCCTCCCAGCCATTCCTGGGGCTTCTTCCTGCCCCCTGTGAGACTTCTGGTCCCCCTCCCCCAGTCATTCTGCCCTGCTCCATTCAGCCAGGACTGCAGGGGCTGGAAGCACTGCTGGGGTTCGAGGGAATGATTACGAGGGACCACAAGGACTGCAGGGGCTGGAAGAAGCCCCAGGCAAGTTAAACTGGCCACTGTTACTTCACTTAAGGTTTCCTTTAACTTTCTCATCAGTTTGTCTGATAATTGTCTCTTTAATGCAGATGGGAAAACATGCAAGGATTGTAACTCAACATTATCAACCATAGTCACATGTACGAACAATACGGACTACGTGACGTGTGCCTGCAGAAGTGGACACATCGGCAATGGACAGAGCTGTACAGCTATGGCCTACTGCAACGAGAAGAAGTGCTGTCCTGATGGCTATGCCTGGTCTGCAAGCAACAAGGCATGCGAAGATATCGATGAGTGCTCCAGACCTACACTGAACATGTGTTCCCCAAAAGACACCTGTATAAACGTGGTCAGCAACTACGTGTGTATACCTAACAGAGCCGCAGCTTGTGTAGGGGGCAATCCTTGTGACAGTGAGCGGGACTGTCTGAAAATCAATGGGAACAACCAATGCACTGATCCTTGTGATTCCAATGTCTATAAGTGGTTGAATGGAACTGCCCGACTGGCCAACATCTCCTCCACTGGAAGGTTCCCCACTGACCGGTTGCTCTTTGGTTGGTTCCGTTACAGCGGCACTGGCAGCGCTGGGCTCAGCCTGAAGGAAGGGTGTGTTGGACCCCTGAGGTGTGGCTCTCTGAAGCCCTTCACTCTTGCAAATGGAAGCCACCCACAGATTGGAGCTGGGATAAAATCCACACCTCTACTGATCAACAACTATCCAGGCACGAATGCAAACTGCACAACAGGAGGGAATATTCTTGTGAAAGCCTGTCCGGGTGGATACTATGTGTACAAGTACTTTGGGTCCATCAGTTATGAGGTCTACTGCACAGGTGAGTCATTATACTGCACAGGTGAGGCACTATACTGTACAGGTGAGTCACTATACTGCACAGGTGAGTCACTGTACTGCACAGGTGAGTCACTATAATGCACAGGTGAGTCACTATAGTGCACAGGTGAGTCACTATACTGCACAGGTGAGTCACTGTACTGCACAGGGGAGTCACTGTACTGCACAGGTAAGCCACTATACTGCACAGGTGAGTCACTGTACTGCACAGGTGAGTCACTGTACTGCACAGGTGAGTCACTGTACTGCACAGTTGAGTCACTGTACTGCACAGGTGAATCACTGTACTGCACAGGTGAGTCACTGTACTGCACAGGTGAGTCACTGTACTGCACAGTTGAATCACTGTACTGCACAGGTGTGTCACTGTACTGCACAGGTGAGTCACTGTACTGCACAGGTGAGTCACTATACTGCACAGGTGAGTCACTGTACTGCACAGTTGAATCACTGTACTGCACAGGTGAGTCACTATACTGCACAGGTGAGTCACTATACTGTACAGGTGAGTCACTCTACTGCACAGGTGAGTCGCTGTACTGCACAGGTGAGCCACTGTACTGCACAGGTGAGTCACTGTACTGCACAGATGAGTGACTATACTGCACAGGTGAATCACTGTATTGTGACTAATCATGCTGGTGGTTTGGGGGAAGGGAAGTTGTTTGAAGGTCAGGGTGGGGGGATAATGGTGCTGGTTGTTTACGGGGGTCATTTGAAGGTAGTTGTGGGGGAAGGGGGGATAATGGTGGTTTTGGTCGGGGCTTGGTTTGAATGTGGTGATGGAGGGGGGTAATGGTGCTCTTGGTTCGGAAGGTGGGATGTTTGAAGGTTGCGGTGGCAATGGGGGGGGGGGGGGGGTAATGGAGGTGGTGGTTCGGTGAGGAGGGGTTGTTCGAAGGTTGTAGTGGTGGGGAGGGGGTACAACAGTGGTGTTGGTTGAGGGGTGGTTGTTTGAAGGTGGTGCTTGGAGGAGGGGGAATAATTTTGCTGGTGGTTCAAGGAGGGGGGGGGGGGGGAGTTGTTTGAAGGTGGTGGTAGAGGGAGGGGGATAATAGTGCTGGTGGCTGGGGGGGGGGGGTTTGAAGGTGGTAGAGGAGGGATAACGGTTTGTGGAGGGAAATAATAGTGCTGGTGGTTGGGGGGGTTGAAAGTGGTGGGAGGGGGATAATGCTTTTGGGAGGGTAGTGGTGGTGATGGCGGGTTGTTTGAAGGCAGGGGAGGGGAGATAATGGTTAGGGGAGGGTAGTGGTGGGGGAGGGATAAATTATGCCTCTCATTAGGCCAGGGCACTTATACTATATCTCCATATGTAGGAGCTGGAGACACCAACATGTAAGCTTTGCCAGGGGTGCTCGGATAACTCTTTATGAAATCCAAATTGATCCGGATCCCGATAGCAAGAAATCCGGATCCGATTGGATATCCGAATTCGAACCGTTCCGTTATCCAAATAGATCCGGATATCCGAACCCATTTTCAGGGTAAATCCGAATTAATTCGGGTATCCAAATTGAAAACCGGAAGTGGCTTTTAAATTGCTTCCAAAAAACGTTTTTTATAGTAAATAATGCATGAAGCATCAAGTTTTTTAAAAGAAAAACAGTAATTGAGGAGTTATAAAAAAAAAAATAATGGCTGTCAATTAACATCAGGCCTAGGTTCCAGACAGCGGTCAAGCAGCCCACATTGTGTCCAAGGTCCAACCGCACAACTGGGACATGGCAGTTTTCAGCCCAGACACCTCCAAAAAATGGCACAGCAATTGTGTTTTGGGTTAAAAAATATAGTGGTAGCAGCAGCAGTGGCCTGTGGCACCCTGGCGGTGGGAGCAGCACAGGCAGCAGGAGACAGAAGGAGGAGAAGGAGTGTAACGTGTGGCTGGCAGGGATCATAGATAGTTCACCATGGCACCTAGTGTTGGTACCACAGCACAGTTAAAACATTACAAACGAGAGGTTCCAGGAACCGGTCGTACTGCCGCAGTTGGGGCCTCCCCACAACTCTGACAGCACAGTTATCAGCCCAGACAACTCCAAAAAATTACACAGCAATTGTGTTTTGGGTTTAATATAGGGTGGTAGCAGCAGCAGTGGCTTGTGGCACAGTGGCACCCTGGCGGTGGGAGCAGCACAGGCAGCAGAAGACAGGAGGAGGAGAAGGAGTGTAACGTGTGGCTGGCAGGCAGCATAGATAGTTCACCAAGACAGAGCCAGGAGGTTGTGGTGGTGGTGGTAAAGGGTGGTAAGGCAGGCATAGTGATTCCCAGCCACTTCATGTACCCCTCTTGCCAACAACAGGGGCCAGGAATTCACCAACCACCAAGCCTGGTTCATTTTGAGAAACGTCAGTCTGTCCACCGACTGGGTGGACAGACGAGAGCGCTTCTCTGTGTCCACGCCACCGGCCGCACTGAAGCACCTTTCTGACAGCACGCTGGAAGGTGGGCAGGACAGCACTTCCAGGGTGTACTGCGCCAGCTCGCTCCAAATATCCAGGCGCTTGACCCAGTAATCCAAGGGGTCCACAGGGATGTTGGTGTCAAGCCCGCTGTAGGACCCCATATAGTCGGCCACTATCCAGGTCAGGTGCTGGTTCTGGCTTAGAGAGGCTGATGCTGCTGCAGGCACCTCCTCTGTAGGCAGCTGTACTGGCGTGGCATAGAGCGTCAGAGACAGCAGGTTTGTTGGGCACCTGCTGCTGTTGGATGCAGGCACCTGCTGCTGTGTTTGCTGGACTGTGACAGCAGGGGGGGGTGGGAGGCTGGGGGAAGGCTTCCTCCAAGCGCTGAACCAGGGACCGCTGCAACTCCCTCATTTGGCGCACAGTGTCTCATCCTGCAGGCAGGAACTGAGCCAGCTTCCCCTTCAGCCGTGGGTCTAGCATCATGGTGATCAAGATGTCCTCTCGAGCACGCATCTGCTTCACCCTTGGGTCACTGTGCAGGCACTGCAGCATGTGCACTGCTATGGGGAAGAGGGACGCCATAGCAGACATGTCGTCATCACCCCCAGAGATGACAGAGCTGTCCACCTCCTCTGACTCCTGAGCCTCCTCCTGCTCTCTCCACCCCCGCACCACTGCAGCTGCACTCCGCTGTGCCCCCTCATCTTCAAGGTCAGGGATCTCCAACTCCTCCTCCTGCCGCAAAGAGGTGGATTGTGCAGGTGTCTGCTGCTCCTGCTCGATCTAGGCTGTCTCTCCCACTTCCAGCAGAGCAAAGAGGGCCTTGTCCAGCATGCACACCATGGTCACCCACTCACACACTGATGCACGGTCCCGGCTGACCATGTTGGTGGCCTCCAGGAAAGGAACCAGCAACAAGCACACCTGCTGCATTTTTCCCCAATCAGCAATGGGGATGAGGGGCGGGAGCTGGGTGGTGCTGGTACCGGACAAGGTGGCGGCCACGGTGGCATTTGCCAGGTACTGGTTGACAGCCTGCCTCTGTTCAACCAGACGCTCCAACATGTCCAGGGTGGAGTTCCATCATGCTGTAACTTTGATGATCAGCCGGTGCCGTGGGAGGTTCAGCTCCAGCTGCAGGGCTTTCAGGGATACTATGGCACCACCCGAGATGCAAAAATGACCCACGGTTCTCCTTGCCACTCCCAAAAGAGTGTCCATCCCCTGGTAGGTGCGCAGGAGTTTCTGCACCACCAGGTTCAGGACGTGGGCCAGACAGGGGATGTGGATGAGGTTTCCCCGGTGGAGGTTGGCCCCATTGTCAGAGACCACCTCTCCAACTCTCAGGCCTCTGGGGGTCAGCCAATTCTTCTCTTGCTCCCTCAGGTATTGAAGCACATTGCCTGCCATCAGACTGTTCTTCCTCAGGCTGACCATTTCCAGCAGCGCTTGGCAGTGGCAGGCCTTCATGCCTGCCACTGGGTGTTTGGTGGTGGGTTTGCCGGTGGATGGAACCGGATCAGAGGAACCTGCTGTACTTCCCCTGACCACTGGATTGCTGCTGTGCCCGATGCTGCTGTCCCCTCCTCACCCCATTCCACCAAACAGACCCCATTCCACCAAACAGACCCAGTGTGCGGTGAAGGACAGATAGCGGCCTGTCCCGAACCGGCTGCTCCATGAGTCCATGGTCACATGGACCCGCTCACCCACCCCATGATCCAGCCCACGCTCCACATCGGCCATCGCAAAGTGGTGCAGTGAGTGCTGGTATAGTCGTGCATGCAAAATAGTGCTGGCTGGGGATTGGCCAATCCGGCGTTGCGCACTGCAGGAGCGCATGCATCCAGCTCCCCTCCTGCACAAACGAGGATGGGAGGAGCTGGGAGGACATGGCCCATGCAAGCAAGCTGTTCAGCTGGCGGATGCAACAGCTGCCGGGAGGCTGAGCCCTGACCACAAAGGACTCGCTCAGCAGGGTCTAGTGGCGTTTTTGGCTTACATGGGAAGCGGAGGAGGGAGCAGAGAGGAGGCCACTGAGGACTGGCTGCATGAACAGGCCTCAGTGTCGGCAGGAGTGGCAGAGGGGGTTATGGTGCTCTGAGTCTGACCACTGCCAGCGCCAGCTTCCTTCAGTCTCTTGAACGCCTCATGCTCAATATAATGTTTTTTGGCCAGATAGGTGATGAAGCTGGAGGTGCCATAGTTGGAGGGGTCACAACCTCTGCTCAGCTTCACATGGCACACATTGCTTGTCCACTGTGGGCAGAGTAAAGAACTGCCAGATTGGGGATAATAATTTTCCCTTACGCCCTGAATGGGATGCTGCTGCTGCTTTTCTCCCTGTGGTGATTGGGGCCTGGGGTTGAGTGGTGCAGATGGTGGTAATAGCAGAAGATGAAGCAGCAGGCTGTGGGTCCCGCTTTTCACGCCCACTGCTGCTCCTGCCAATGTCTAATGCAGACCCACCGACGCATCCTCCTCCTCAGAGTCAGAGCTGACATCCCCCTCCTGTGGATGGTAGTCACGGTCCTTCATCTCATCATCATCATCATCATCCTCTCCCCCTCCTCAAACAACTGCTGGGATGATGACCTCCCAAACTCCTCTTCTGCTGACACATCATGCAAGGACCTTCCCCCCAACAACCACCATCAGCATCTGTGACTCCTCCACATAGCTCATTGCGCCCAGAATATCCTCCTCCTCAAACTCGCTGGTAAAAGCCCTGATTGCGCTCACAGTGCCTGGAGTAAGGAGCCCGCTCAATGAGGGTAAGCTGCCCGCTGGGGTCGACATGATGACCGACGAGTCCCCAGGCCCTGCTGGGTGGCTGCTGCTGCTCCAGCGAACAGGAGTGGTGGTGGGGGTGGAGGTCTCTCTTGTAGAGCTTGTGGTGGCCTGCTCATCCACCATCAGCTGCATCACAGGCTCGGCGTCTTTCTCCTCCAATTTGCGCCTCCGACCCTGCTGGAAAATGGCCGCTACATGCTGCTGCGCCTCTGCAGCGTGACTCCCCCTAACAGCTGGACGGCCAGTGGCTAGCGGCGGAATTGACTCTGACGCGACAGAACTGCTGACGGTGGCCGCAATGTTGCTTCCTCTCCTCTTGGCCTTGCTACCCCTCCCCTGGCTGCCAGTGCCAGCGGACATAGTACAAGTTATTTGTGATGATGTCACCAGATGATGTGGGGTACTTGTACTTTTTTTAAAATCAGGCTTGGACTTTCAATAAAATCAGCACGGAGTGACAGACAGCAGAGTAGAAGACAGTGCACACTAACTGTCTATCTGCCACATTGACACAGCACAGCAGCACTGTAGTAATCTGTAGTAAGCCAACACAGTACTACTCTAACAACTAATCACCACTGTCAGCAGTACTAACTACACAATAACACAGTAATCCTATTCCCTAACCTATACTGTAGCTAAGGCTAATAGCAGGCCAGCAGGAGGCCTGGCCTGTGCACAGCACACACAGACACAGGACCTAACTAGCAGCTGCTGCAGCCCAGAGTCTGACTGACACTAACTGAAATCAAACACTAGCTAACTATAAAACAATATAATAATAGTGTAGTGAAGGTGTTTACACTCAAAAACGCTAGGTTTAACAGTGTGATAAGGCACTTGCTTAGCCAAACAGCACTGGAGATGTCTCTCAGTGAGTAGTCACAAGCAAGGACGAGTTCCTCAACATGGCCGCCGCTTTGTATACAGGAGGGGCTGGCCAGGGTTCCCCTCTGTGATTGGTTGCTAGGGCTTAGGCTGGGAGCCCTCTGATTGGCTCAATGACGTCATGGACATCATCTCCATGGTTACACTATCCGGATTTGGATATACGAACTAAGTATCCGACCGAATTACGGATTCCAAATAGGTATTCGAGTAAGCTCAGATAGTGCATTCCAGATTTACCCAGCTATCCGGAATCCGGATCCGAGGTCGGATAGCGGAAAAAGTTCGGGTTATCTGGGTAGTTTGGGTATCTGGAATCCGCATGAGCATCCCTGGTCAAAAAATAAAACACAGCTGAGGATATTTGAATAGATGACCTAAATGGAGTTGATTCACAAAACATATGCGCTCTTTCCTTATCTGTTTATCTCATGATTCATCTCCCCTTGATCCTGATGCTGTAAATGGCTGTAAAGTTGCCAGGTGCGCATTGCTATGGTAACATGCGGCAGAACACAATTTACTATAGCAACTCCCACAATATCCCCGGCAACGTGCGTAGTGGCATTAGGTTGGCCGGTGATGCTTCTCCAGTGAGGATGGTCAGAAATGCAGAATTCTCCAGTCCGATAAGTGTCTTTCCAATTTCTGACTGTCTAATATCCACAGAATGTTTTTTTCTGTGTTATTTTTGTCAACAAAGCTAGTTAATTGTATAATCTATCTATCTATCTTATTTAGTTATTTATTTGTTTTTGTGGAATTTACTATTTTATGCGATGTGGATACTAGAGATGGCCCGAACATCAGATTTTGTTTTTACAAACCGTGAATGCTTACTCCCGCAAAAGTTCGAGTTTGCGCGTACCTCCATAGACTTCAATGGGCAGGCAAATTTTAAAACATACAGGGACTATTTTTGGCCACAAAAGTGATGGAAAAGTTGTTTCAAGGGGTCTAGCACTTGGAGGGCGGCATGCCGGAGTGGAATTAACGCCAAAAGGGCAGAAATCACATTACATTCCTAAATTGGAGGCATGAAGTGCTTTAAAACATCTTGAATGTGTGTACATGGATCAGATAGTGTAATTAGTGTACTGCTTCACACTGACACACCAAACTCACAGTTTAACGCACCGCAAACAGCTGTTTGTGTAGTGATGGCCGTGCTGGTGCACACATTGGCGAGAGTGCAGGTGATGGTGGTTTTCCATAGTACGTTCAATCACAAATACAGTGGAAAGATATGCACTGGTAATACAGTGTGCTGGTGGAGTACAGCAAGGGCCAGCTGGAACTGTTGGCTGTATCTATGCAGTGTCATCCACACAGAGAGCTATGGTATAGTAAGTTCAATCACAAATACAGTGGAAAGATATGCACTGGTAATACAGTGTGCTGGCGGAGAACAGCAAGGGCCAGCTGGAACTGTGAGCTGTATCTATGCAGTGTCAGCCACACAGAGAGCTATGTTACAGTAAGATCAATCAAAAATACAGTGGAAAGATATGCACTGGTGGTAATACAGTGTGCTGGTATATTACAGCAAGGGTCAGCTGGGACTGTGGGCTTTATCTATGCAGTGTCACCTGTAAGGATATGTGCCTTTTCAGACCCACTGGACCTTCAGTGATGACCTAGAAAACCTAGAAATAATACTCTGTGATTTCTTTACCAGTACTGGCTTTGAATCTGGTCAGCCGCAATTAAAGACACACAGAAACAGATTGTGGCTGATAAGCAGATTGAAAATGTATTGCCTTTGATCATTATTTATACACAATTTTGTACATCCTGCGCAAACTCAATAGACATAGAAATTCCAGCCCCGATTTACATGTTACAAGATTTACATAATACATGAGAGGACTTTCCCAGCATAACCCATGACATATCTAGCAGGTGCTACTGACAGTTAGAAGTTACTCTCGGTTTTATTCGGCCGATGGCAGAAATAGGTCAGGAAAGCAGAAGTAACAAAGCAGTCTTGCATGACAGCTACAGTCTTCAAGCTCTTAGCTAGTTAGAAACTCACTATATTATACATGGATTCTAAGATGGCTGCAGAAGAGACAAAATGGCTGCTGACAGTGTATATACTTATGCTTATGCTTAAAATTCCTTACAATTCCCTCCTTTTTAGACATTTTCCAAAGGAAAAATGGCTACACAGACTATGCTGGTATCGTCCCCCAAGGATTAGTATCCTGGGGGATGCCAATCTAATTGTATCTTTATGAAAAAAGATAATCATATCAATGTCAATTATTTAGCCTTATACAGAACTACCGTATCAGTGGGCAAGATTCTGGCCACAGTCTCCCAATGAGATAATGGACATAACATGAAAAGTTGTCTGCACTTCTCTTTCTTGATGTAATCTAACAAAAATCTTATGCATACTGCATGTGAGGGTACACTCATGTGTATAACTTAGCCTGCAGCAGGAATATTTCTCTCAGATCACTACAAGAAAGAAATTGTCTTATATCAGCACTTATTCCAAGAGAAACTTCCATCTGCTCCTGTCTAGAAAAAGGCTTTTCTAAATACTAGGCCTTAGGTAGGCCAAGGTCAAAAAACCCTTATGATAGCAACTAACACATGCATAAGGTGGCTATATTTGTGAGAGGGTGGTCTTGACTTTACAATTTAGTTTACAACCCGTTTGTGAGGCATGGCAGGCCACTCATCTTCCATCAGCCACTGTACTCCAAGCTATCTCTGCGCCCTTTACTCAGAGTCACACACTCCTGTTAACCCAGGGGGTGGACACTAACCCAACTACAATCATACTCAGGCCTTAATGCCCAGAGCACAGAGGCTGAGATCAGAAATACAGGAGTACTGCCAAAACTCACCAAACAAATCAAAACATAGCTACAGGCCTCAGTACAGGACATATTTGTGAGAAGGAATGCACAGATCACAGCAAGAGACTTAGGAAACAAGGCTACATGAGACCATCAACATCTCTGGCCTTCCAATTATCCCATATTAAATATACCAATCAGGTTGCTCAAGGCAACTGTGTTGCTGTGAAATTGTAGTCCATCACACCAATCATACCGACCGAAGCCTGTTATGCTTGCTCAGACAAACAGATACAACTCTGATTTAACAAGGGAAGGGAATGTTGACTAATTGACCTTTTTACCACAGTAATGGTAAATATCTATACAGACATACTATAAATCAAAGCAGAAAAAGATGTAACTAATAGCAACCACTGCCATAGATACTCTTTCAAGGTCAGGACTAACAGGACAACTGTAATGATGGCTACCTTCAGATTTAACCATACTAGAAGGACTCTGCTAATCACACATATGGACACTCACCAACTATATTCACAATCAGGATAGGACAAAATATAATACTCTAGCAAAACTTAGCAAGACAACTATGACCAACTTGAATTTACTAAAGACCAAGGTACCAAAAAATAGGAGACTTGTTCCCTGAAAATTGCCCACTGAGATCAGGCCTGCTGAATTATATGGGTCAGTAACAAATAAGCATATGTATATAGATATATAAATTTTACTGTCTGATAAATATACAGTTTTATAGTTATCTGGGTTGAAGCAAGAGGTGTGTACATAACGTTTAACCAAAAAAAAACCATACCGGCCCATTTCACTGCTGATCCAGAGGAAGGCAAAAACCCTTATAAGGCATAGTGTAATTAGCCCCAGAAAGGGAAAAATTCCTTCCCGACCCCGAAATGGCAATCAGAAAAAATCCCTGGATTATTCAGCATTTGGCCTTAGTTAGTAATTGAGATAAAAATATCAGCTCATTACATATCAACCCATTATCTAACTTACAAAAACCCTAATTCTAATTTTTACTTAAAGAATGATATAGCAGAGATGAAGGCTGTTACTTATTCAGAAAGCAGTAACCCATAATGTGACTTCCAACTAACTCTCCATCTAGAATATCCTTAATATAGTGACCCACCCCTCATAGCAGCTGATTCAATCATTGATCTAAGATCGGCATTAAAAATATCCAATCCTTGATCAGACAAGTGAACCCTATCCGGGCGGAATAAGTTAGGCCGGGAACCCTCAAGCTTATTATGCCAATAAGAAAAACCCCTTATAGCTGGCAGGGATCTAGATAATGCCCTATTAATGAATGTCTTAATGGTCCTCAATCTATCTTGGGGAAAAATCCACACCCGTCTAGGAATGATTTCAGAAAAAACCAACACACATTGGGGAATGATCTCATGAATGCGCATAAAATCATATTTCATGCGGTGTAACAAATCAATAGTGTTAGCTTTACCCACGTCATTCCCACCCAAGTGACAAATAAGAATGTCTGGCATAGGAAATTTCCGCATTAAAGAAGTAACCCTACCAAAAAACATATTCCAAATCATCCCTCTAATACTGAACCAATAGATCATGAAGTTATTTTTAGATAACCCAAGGTTTTCCCCATAGTCACTATTAGTAGCTTTCCTACGAGCCCAATACACATAAGAATGTCCCACAATCCATACAATCTTCCTGGGTCTGAGATCCAGATCTTGTTCCATTCTTCAACAGATGACACAAGCAACCTTGAAACTGATAAAAAGTCTCTTTTTGGTATTCAGGTCTTAGTCGAACTATTTCACCCAAAACAGCGGATCCAGTAAGAAATCCTTCTGTAAAGATAGACTCAGGATAGCCTCAGACTCCCTCTGGATGGATGACTTCCGGATGGACTCTGGTCTTATCCTCCTCAGGATAGATGTCTGGCAAGTTGTTTCTGAAAGAATAAAGAAAAATGTGCGAGTATCATGTTTTTCCCAAAAATCCAATAAGTCATTTATTTTTCCTAGTACTTGTAATACTACTATGATTCATACTCTCCACCATGAACTTCAAAACATACTTAGCGGATCTTTCTGTGATCCTAACGGATCTCTCGCAACACCCCGTTCGCATGACGTCGTGTCGCTGTACCCGTGCGAGTATGTGACTCCATACATGGCAGAGAGGATAAATTCCCAATGAATTTTTACACCATAATGAATTCCCATTTTTCATTCTTCCATTACAAGTCACACTCTCATTCCATCATACCTTCCACAATCATACCAAACCCTAAATAGTGATGTATTTAAAGAACTTAGGTGGCCCTAGTGCAATATGAACTTAGGTGGCAATATCTCACTACCCCTTCTTACTACACCACTACATGAAATGACATGACACAGATCACTAGGCCTGGGCAGGGCGGGCTCTTTCCCCTCTTTGACCATACATTAAAGTTATTTTAATGTTTGGTCAGAATTAGTGAAAGGCTACTATGAGCAGGGTCACAGTACAGCGGAACAGTGGCCAGCACTGTCTCCCTGTAATAGAGTTGGGTCCCCTTTCAGATTTAAAGCTACAGACATACAAAGAACATCTATAGTGTCCATTTCCCCATAGTGCGCTTAAGGTACTATACCTATGGTTGTCCCCGAGACACACTTCTATAGGCACACATACAAAGAACAGCACTACAGAAACTAGGCTAAGGCCTCCTTACTAAACAGACACTGAACTACAGATCAAGCAGAACTGAAATTACAATTCTGTCAGAGGTAAAGCTTCTAATCAGTACACTATAAAACAGTGTATTTTTTTTTTCCTCTGGAGTCTTCAGAACAGTGAAAAGTCCATAAAAGAATTGTCATACCAACATCAAATGATTCTGCAGTTTGTTAAAAAGTTCAAGCAAACTAAAATAAACTATTTTCCTAAGGATGAAAAAATGTACTTATTTTCCTATGCTGAGTGTAAGGATTTATTTTAATTTACTTTAAGGGTTTTGGGCTTAAAAAAAAACCATATGTTCTCACTAAAAACATGAGTGACTTAGAGTCAGAGCCTCAAACAGCTCTCTGAATTTAAAGGAGATGGATTTATTAACAGGAAGAGGGGTTATTAAGGTCAAAACCCCACTATTGGAAAGGAATTCCCATAATCTAAAGGGTGATATGAAATAAACAGCAATCGTGACCCAGAACTACACATGCGATCTTAATTGACCTAAAACTGTCTACCTGTCCTGACTATTTAATATGTCCTCAATGTTTTCCATACATTTTCCCAAATGAATATGGCTTTCAGAGTTTCACAATATCCACTAAAATATAAGTACAAACAGTATACAATGCATTATTATTATTTTTTTTTCAATAGTTGCATGACATTTAGAAATATTGAAGTTACAATAACTGTGCTTTATCAGTATGGCTTGGAGGAGGAGCAAGCTGAGAGAATTTGTTCAACTGGGTGACCAGGCCAGTGAAGAATTAAATTAGACACAGTTTAGTTACAACAGCACGTAACACTTCAACAATGAGTTGCAAACATCATTAAATGCCTTTTCTGCTGCGATTTATAAAAACATACACCCTAACAACTATGATACAATATTCAAGAAGGAACTTATTCATGGAGAACTCTTGAGTAAATCATTTGAATCTATATGCTTCAAAGTTACAGGCTATATAAATTCTGTCCAAATATGAACATTATTCTATCAAACTTATGGCAAACTACCATGCCATGGGGAAATGATTTAACTCTACTCACTTGTATAAGTCTGGGTGACAAATGCCATTACTCAATTAATCCACTTCAGACTAAGGGAATTGGGTTGTACTAAAAACTCAATTCACTTTACACTATGAAACTAAGGTAACACGGTGACGTAGAAGCCAGTGCTCTCGCCTTGCAATGTTACCCAAATCTCTGACTGGTCAACATCTGCATGGAGTCTGCATGTCCTCCTCATGTCTGCATGGGTTTCCCTCATGCACTCAGTTTCCTCACCAAAAAAAACCCCACAGACAAATCAACCGGCTTCCTTCCAAATTGGCCCCAAACTATGATATATGATTTCACTATACTACCTATGAAAAAATATCAGAACCCCTTTTGGACATGTATAAAAACTCCAAAAATCTATTCTGCAATATGGGAAACTTCATTCACTTAGATATGGACCTGGGTGACAGTTGGTATCAATTAATCTAAGGACACTAAGTTTCAGGAAAAAAAATCATTCTCAAAAAAACTTCCTACACTAGACTTTTGGACTTATTTAAAGACTGCCACGTGTGTAGTGAACACAGAAGCAGGTATATTAAGGAATGATAGGGACAAAACTTTATTAAACTCTAACATCTAACTAAGAGAAACCTAAGATGTTGTTTAGATAAATATGACAATTAAATTACATCTTAAACATTACGTATTCAGAAAAGCTTTTCAACTGCACTTTCATTTTCTTCAACAGGAAAAAAAAAAAATGACAACTAGTACGTTTAAGTTACTTCCTCATTTTACTGCTGGTGGCATAGTTTCCCCAGAGAGAGAGAGAGGGAAAAAAAACCCACCTTTTAAAAAATGACATTTAATCCTTTTTTTTTTCCAGACTCTGCCACTATCAAAAATATATCCGTATATATGCAGAAATACCTGATATTTCTCCATAGCTACGGACATATATGTTTCTTAATTAATCTAATGTTTTAATGTTAGACCCCATTAGATTAAAAAGTAATAAACCTTTTACTTCCTCATTTCTCTCCTCATTTTACTTTCCTGTCACTGACTACTTCAGAAGAGAAACCCACACAGATATTGGCGGGCGCAGATTAGATCCCTTAAAAATGACATGTCCTCATCTTTAACCCTTTCAAACTAAAAGGGGAAATTCTAACACTATTTAATAAAACTACTTAAGTATTCCTGATTATTTCAAAATTACATCTGCATTTAGCTAAAAAAATCATTACCCATAACTCTGCAGAATCAGTCTAACTAATTAAAGAAGTAATCTCCTAATGAGAAAGAAGAGAATCTAGTTTAAAGAGGCAGATATACCCATGGTTTCAACACATAATTTAGCAGGTGCCCAGTGACGTAACTAAGGAACTGCGGGCCCTGGTGCAGGTTCCACATCAGGGCCCCCCCCCCCAAGAACTCTACACACAGCAATTGACACAGCGCGCCAAAACCTGCCAAAGACAACCACAGTGCCAGGGGCGCAAGAAAGGGACTGGAAACAGTGTGCCAAGGACCGCTATTTATTCAAAACATCTATAGAGCATTTATAGAAGTGATTATTAACACTACAGGACCTCTAGAGAGTTAGTACTGTGATAGAGGGTGGACCCTTCGGGGCACTTCTAGACCAAAGGCCTCGGTGCGGTCGCTACCTCTGCACCAAGCATGTACTCAATACAATCTCTCAATTTACACACATATGTGTCAGTTTACACACAATACATATGAATACATTATGATACATGTTATTCCATAACTATATCCTAATTTACAGGAAATAATTATATTACTATATTTCTGAGATGGTTCTTTTACAGAAAAACTTATATCACATGACCCATGGATAACTCAGACAATTTTAATGATCGGTCATCCACAAAAACCCAGCACAACAGATCTTTTCCAAAGGTGGCGTCTGAAACCAGTTTGTACGTACATAGAATTTATACTGGCGATTTCAGTAAATGACCGCTCTTATCCGAATCCCATGTGTGTCCTCAATATTAATTTTACTAATCCTCTCTCAGAAATGTAGTAAGATTCTTATAACAATTTTATATCGTCGCTGGCGCAACTTATAGACAGAGGACAGACATAAACCACACATTACTAGTCAACTGTTCGGTAAAAATAATGCGGGGCAAATTCTAACCAATTCTTTGCCCCTTGGTACATATATTGATAATCCCAGTTAGTATTATGTGACAAATCTTTTTTTTCCTCTTTAAACATAAGTCCTTAATTAAGTCCATATGCATTAGACTATTACTACCAATTAAGGGGAATTGTGGACTAACATTCATTTCCCTTGTCTTTTCCACTATATTTTCTACCCAGGCATGAACTAAATATCTTTTTCCAGATACTCTTATAACAAAATCTACACATGACTCAAAACTCATAGGCGTAGGGGCAGGAATTAACTTAACAATGTTCTGGCCCTCTTCACTCAATTCAAATTTATAATATACTTTCTTGGCCATCTATTCAGGTTACTGTATTAGTAGAGAAATATATTATTGAAGTCTAGGGATTCTTATATATATTATTCAAGTCTAGGGATTCTCTTTAAACCCAATCTATTATTTAGTAAAGAACACAATACAGTGGAGCCAAAATCACTCTATATAATGATTTGGACTTGAAGTTCCACACAAATGAAAAACAAAAACCAACAAATTATCTTATACTTCTATGCAACAGATAAGATAAGCAGACAACCAGACAAACATATATTAGAAATCACAAAGTATTTGAACCCACATAATCAATATGTACTACGGTGCCTATCAAAACCCTCTAACTCCCTATATTCCTTACCAAAAGAAAAATAAGTTTCCTCCCTAAAGAAGCCTATTTGCGCCTCTTTCCTAAAGAAGCCTATTTGCTGAGTTGATCAAACCCAAAATATACAGATTTTCCCCCAAAAAATCTGACACCCAATTCATTCAGACTTTTACCTAAAAAGTCAGAAAATTTAGACTTACCAAAAGTCAACCTATCAACCTATTACCTGTCATCCTCTCCAGTTTTTTTTTCTAAATTAAGGTCTATATATTTAAACTATACTATCAAAAATCCAGACCCCAAGTCTGAATACTATTCAAACCCTGAGTTGCCTGCATCGACATTCACAACAATTTACATAAGTAATAAAAAGTCTTCAAAACAAAGACATAATTAGTACTTACGTTTGAAGTGAAGTGCGAAGAATCTCGGACGAAAGCCCCCAGCTGAAAGGATATGTGCCTTTTCAGACCCACTGGACCTTCAGTGATGACCTAGAAAACCTAGAAATAATACTCTGTGATTTCTTTACCAGTACTGGCTTTGAATCTGGTCAGCCGCAATTAAAGACACACAGAAACAGATTGTGGCTGATAAGCAGATTGAAAATGTATTGCCTTTGATCATTATTTATACACAATTTTGTACATCCTGCGCAAACTCAATAGACATAGAAATTCCAGCCCCGATTTACATGTTACAAGATTTACATAATACATGAGAGGACTTTCCCAGCATAACCCATGACATATCTAGCAGGTGCTACTGACAGTTAGAAGTTACTCTCGGTTTTATTCGGCCGATGGCAGAAATAGGTCAGGAAAGCAGAAGTAACAAAGCAGTCTTGCATGACAGCTACAGTCTTCAAGCTCTTAGCTAGTTAGAAACTCACTATATTATACATGGATTCTAAGATGGCTGCAGAAGAGACAAAATGGCTGCTGACAGTGTATATACTTATGCTTAAAATTCCTTACATCACCCACACAGAGAGCTATGCTATAGTAAGTTCAATCAAAAATACAGTGGAAAGATATTCACTGGTGGTAATACAGTGTGCTGGTGGACTACAAAGGCCAGTTGGAACTGTGGGTTGTATCTATGCAGTGTGTCACCCACACACAGAGCTATGCTATAGTAAGTTCAATCACAAATACAGTGGAAAGATATGCACTGGTAATACAGTGTGCTGGCGGAGTACAGCAAGGGCCAGCTGGAACTGTGGGCTGTATCTATGCAGTGTCAGCCACACAGAGAGCTATGTTACAGTAAGATCAATCAAAAATACAGTGGAAAGATATGCACTGGTGGTAATACAGTGTGCTGGCATATTACAGCAAGGGTCAGCTGGGACTGTGGGCTTTATCTATGCAGTGTCACCCACACAGAGAGCTATGCTATAGTGAGTTCAATCACAAATACAGTCAAAAGATATTCACTGGTGGTAATACAGTGTGCTGGTGGACTACAAAGGCCAGCTTTAACTGTGGGCTGTATCTATGCAGTGTGTCACCCACAAAGAGAGCTATGGTATAGTAAATTGAATCACAAATACAGTGGAAAGATATGTACTGGTATAATACAATGTGCTGGGCCTGGCACAGTACAGCAAGGGCCAGCTGTGACAGGTCTATATCTATGCAGTATCAATGTCACATACACAAAAAAAAACACATCAGAAGAATATTAGCCCTCAAAAGATCTTTTATGGGGTGCTTTCAGCATCAAATTTCAGCGAGGAGCAAGCTAACAACAGCCTGACTAACACTTTCCCTATCTCTCCAGCAATGTCTCTCCCTGCTCCCACTATAGCAAGATCAGCAGACTGAGAACATGGCCAACGCTGATGCATTTTTATAGGGGGGGGCGGGGTCCGAGGGTGAGTGCAGCCTGATTGGTTGCCATATGTCTGCTGACTGTGATGTAGAGGGTCAAAGTTTAGTCCAATGACGAGGTATGGGGGCAGGTCGAACGAGCCTAAGGGCCTGATTCACAAAGCAGTGCTAACAGTTAGCACGCTGGTGAAAAGCCCTTTATCATGCCTAAACTCAGTTTAGGCATGATGGGCCTGATTCACAAAGCGGTGCTAACAGTTAGCACCGTGGTGAAAAGCCCTTTATCATGCCTAAACTCAGTTTAGGCATGATAAGTTTAGGTGTGATAAGTTTAGGTGTGATAAGTTTAGGCATGATAAGTTTAGGTGTGATAAGTTTAGGCATGCTAAGTTTAAGCGCCAACTGCGTTAGCACCGCAGTGCACAGCTGATCAAAAGTTTTAATCTAGCAAAGACTGGTGCACTTTGTATAAAGTTTAATGGCGCTGCTTTGCGTGCGGGACTTTGCAAGCGATCTAAACGTATCTAAACTTAGCATGCCTAAACTTATCACACCTAAACTTATCACACCTAAACTTATCACGCCTCAACTGGCTTTTCACCAGCATGGTGCAATGGTTATCATGCCTAAAGTCTTTTAGGCATGCTAACTGGGTTAGCACCGCTTTGTGAATCGAGCCCGATAAGTTTAGGTGTGATAAGTTTAGGGGCTTGATTCACAAAGCGGTGCTAACAGTTAGCACGCTGGTGAAAAGCCCTTTATCATGCCTAAACTCAGTTTAGGCATGATAAGTTTAGGTGTGATAAGTTTAGGGGCTCGATTCACCAAGCGGTGCTAACCCAGTTATCACGCCTAAAAGACTTTGGCCTCGATTCACCAAGCGGTGCTAACCCAGTTATCACGCCTAAAGGACTTTAGGCGTGATGACCTCTTCACCACTGAGTTAGCACCGTTTTTGCCTGCACTTCGCGCGAAGTTATCGCGCGCAAAGTTTTGCGCGCGCACCCGCACAGGCGCGCGCGCAAAGTCCCATAGGGTTTAATGGGCGCATCGCGCGAAGTGCGGGGCGCTTCGCGCGCACGCACGCGGAAGCGCGCGCAAAACTTTACGCGCGGAAACTTCGCGCGAAGCCCTTCTTATCATGCCTAAAGTGACTTTAGGCGTGAAGAGGGCCTTTTCACCACGGTGCTAACACTTTGCACCGCTTGGTGAATCGAGCCCTAAGTGTTAGCACGGGCGTTTTCGCGCGAATTTTCGCATTGCGCGCGATCGCGAATTTTCGCGTGAAACGAAAACGGTTTTGCGCGCAAACGCGAATTTTGCCGCGAAATCGATATCGTTTTCGCGTGAAAATTCGCGTTTGCGCGCGAAAACGTTATCGTTTCACGCGAAAATTCGCGATCGCGCGCAATGCGAAAATTCGCGCGAAAACGCCCGTGCTAACACTTAGCACTCTTTTGTGAATCAAGCCCTAGGCATGATAAAGAGCTTTTCACCAGCGTGCTAACTGTTAGCACCGCTTTGTGAATCAGGCCCATCATGCCTAAAAACTTATCACACCTAAACTTATCATGCCTAAACAGAGTTTAGGCGTGATAAAGGGCTTTTCACCAGGGTGCTAACTGTTAGCACCGCCTTGTGAATCAGGCCCCATGGGCCTGATTCACAAAGCGGTGATAACTCAGTTATCACGCCTAAAAGACTTTAGGGGCTCGATTCACCAAGCGGTGCAAAGTGTTAGCACCGTGGTGAAAAGGCCCTCTTCACGCCTAAAGTCACTTTAGGCATGATAAGAAGGGCTTCGCGCGAAGTTTCCGCGCGTAAAGTTTTGCGCGCGCTCCCGCGTGCGTGCGCGCGAAGCGCCCCGCACTTCGCGCGATGCGCCCATTAAACCCTATGGGACTTTGCGCGCGCGCCTGTGCGGGTGCGCGCGCAAAACTTTGCGCGCGATAACTTCGCGCAAAGTGCAGGCAAAAACGGTGCTAACTCAGTGGTGAAGAGGTCATCACGCCTAAAGTCCTTTAGGCGTGATAACTGGGTTAGCACCGCTTGGTGAATCGAGGCCTAGGCGTGATAACCATTGCACCACGCTGGTGAAAAGCCAGTTTAGGCGTGATAAGTTTAGGTGTGATAAGTTTAGGTGTGATAAGTTTAGGCATGATAAGTTTAGATAAGTTTAGATCGCTTGCAAAGTTCCGCACGCAAAGCAGCGCCATTAAACTTTATGCAAAGTGCACCAGACTTTGCTAGCGCAAAACTTTTGATCAGCTGTGCACTGCGGTGCTAACCCAGTTGGCGCTTAAACTTATCACACCTAAACTTATCACACCTAAACTTATCATGCCTAAACTTATCACACCTAGGCCTCGATTCACAAAGCGGTGATAACTCAGTTATCACGCCTAAAGGACTTTAGGCGTGATGACCTTTTCACCACTGAGTTATCACCGCTTTTTCCTGCTCTTCGCGCGAAGTTACCGCGCGAACGCGCGTTCGCGCGTACGCGCGTGAGAGCGCGCGCAAAGTCCCATAGGGTTTAATGGGAGCTTCGCGCGAAGTGTCGGGTGCTGCGCGCGCACTTACGCGCGTACGCGCGGTAACTTCGCGCGAAGCCCTTCTTATCATGCCTAAACTGAGTTTAGGCGTGATAAGGGCCTTTTCACCACGGTGCTAACACTTTGCACCGCTTGGTGAATCGAGCCCCTAAACTTATCACACCTAAACTTATCATGCCTAAACTGAGTTTAGGCATGATAAAGGGCTTTTCACCAGCGTGCTAACTGTTAGCACCGCTTTGTGAATCAGGCCCTATGGCCTCGATTCACCAAGCGGTGATAACTCAGTTATCACGCCTAAAGGACTTTAGGCGTGATGACCTTTTCACCACTGAGTTATCACCGCTTTTTCCTGCTCTTCGCGCGAAGTTACCGCGCGAACGCGCGTGAGAGCGCGCGCAAAGTCCCATAGGGTTTAATGGGAGCTTCGCGCGAAGCGTCGGGTGCTGCGCGCGCACTTACGCGCGTACGCGCGAACGCGCGTTCGCGCGGTAACTTCGCGCGAAGCCCTTCTAATCATGCCTAAACTGAGTTTAGGCGTGATAAGGGCCTTTTCACCACGGTGCTAACACTTTGCACCGCTTGGTGAATCGAGCCCTATGAGCCTGATTCACAAAGCGGTGCTAACAGTTAGCACCGAGGTGAAAAGCCCTTTATCACGCCTAAACTCTGTTTAGGCATGATAAGTTTAGGTGTGATAAGTTTAGGTGTGATAAGTTTAGGCATGATAAGTTTAGGTGTGATAAGTTTAGGCATGATAAGTTTAAGCGCCAACTGCGTTAGCACCGCAGTGCACAGCTGATCAAAAGTTTTGCGCTAGCAAAGACTGGTGCACTTCGTATAAAGTTTAATGGGCCTGCTTTGCGTGCGGGACTTTGCAAGCGATCTAAAAGTATCTAAACTTAGCATGCCTAAACTTATCACACCTAAACTTATCATGCCTAAACTTATCACACCTAAACTGGCTTTTCACCAGAGTGGTGCAATGGTTATCATGCCTAAAGTCTCTAACTGGGTTAGCACCGCTTTGTGAATCGAGCCCCAGGTGTGATAAGTTTAGGGGCTCGATTCACAAAGCGGCGTGATAACCATTGCACCACGCTGGTGAAAAGCCAGTATAGGCGTGATAAGTTTAGGCATGCTAAGTTTAGATAAGTGTAGAAAGCGTGCAAAGTCCAGCACGCAAAGAAGCGCCATTAAACTGTATGCGAAGTGCACCAGACTTTGCTAGCGCAAAACTTTTGCTCAGCTGTGCACTGTGGTGCTAACCCAGTTGGTGCTTAAACTTATCATGCCTAAACTTATCACACCTAGGGCTCGATTCACCAAGCGGTGCAAAGTGTTAGCACCGTGGTGAAAAGGCCCTCTTCACGCCTAAAGTCACTTTAGGCATGATAAGAAGGGCTTCGCGCGAAGTTTCCGCGCGTAAAGTTTTGCGCGCGCTCCCGCGTGCGTGCGCGCGAAGCGCCCCGCACTTCGCGCGATGCGCCCATTAAACCCTATGGGACTTTGCGCGCGCGCCTGTGCGGGTGCGCGCGCAAAACTTTGCGCGCGATAACTTCGCGCGAAGTGCAGGCAAAAACGGTGCTAACTCAGTGGTGAAGAGGTCATCACGCCTAAAGTCCTTTAGGCGTGATAACTGGGTTAGCACCGCTTGGTGAATCGAGCCCTATGCGATGTGCACCAGAATTTGCTAGCGCAAAACTTTTGATCAGCTGTGCACTGCGGTGCTAACGCAGTTTGGGCTCGATTCACCAAGCGGTGCTAACCCAGTTATCACGCCTAAAGGACTTTAGGCGTGATGACCTCTTCACCACTGAGTTAGCACCGTTTTTGCCTGCACTTCGCGCGAAGTTATCGCGCGCAAAGTTTTGCGCGCGCACCCGCACAGGCGCGCGCGCAAAGTCCCATAGGGTTTAATGGGCGCATCGCGCGAAGTGCGGGGCGCTTCGCGCGCACGCACGCGGGAGCGCGCGCAAAACTTTACGCGCGGAAACTTCGCGCGAAGCCCTTCTTATCATGCCTAAAGTGACTTTAGGCGTGAAGAGGGCCTTTTCACCACGGTGCTAACACTTTGCACCGCTTGGTGAATCGAGCCCAAGGTGTGATAAGTTTAGGCATGATAAGTTTAGGTGTGATAAGTTTAGGCATGATAAGTTTAAGCACCAACTGCGTTAGCACCGCAGTGCACAGCTGATCAAAAGTTTTGCGCTAGCAAATTCTGGTGCACATCGCATAGAGTTTAATGGCGCTGCTTTGCGTGCGGGACTTTGCACGCTATCTACACTTATCTAAACTTAGCATGCCTAAACTTATCACACCTAAACTTATCACACCTAAACTTAGCACGCCTAAACTGGCTTTTCACCAGCGTGGTGCAATGGTTATCATGCCTAAAGTCTCTAACTGGGTTATCACCGCTTTGTGAATCGAGCCCTTTGCACCGCTTGGTGAATCGAGCCCGATAAGTTTAAGCGCCAACTGCGTTAGCACCGCAGTGCACAGCTGATCAAAAGTTTTACGCTAGCAAAGACTGGTGCACTTCGTATAAAGTTTAATGGCGCTGCTTTGCATGCGGGACTTTGCAAGTGATCTAAACTTATCTAAACTTAGCATGCCTAAACTTATCATGCCTAAACTTATCATGCCTAAACTGAGTTTAGGCATGATAAAGGGCTTTTCACCACGGTGCTAACTGTTAGCACCGCTTTGTGAATCAGGCCCCTAAACTGGCTTTTCACCAGAGTGGTGCAATGGTTATCATGCCTAAAGTCTCTAACTGGGTTAGCACCGCTTTGTGAATCGAGCCCAATGTGTTCACTACCTGCCGCGGACATAAACAGCTGAATTTCGTGTGAATTATCCACCCGGTGAACCGTTCGAGCCATCTCTAGTGAACACTATTATGCATTATCCACATTTCCAATTGGCAACCACAGTGCACTCTGGCCTTATACTTCCAACTCTTGCAATTGGCCTGATATTTCCACAGTATACTGATTTTCTAATTGTCATACTATTTCCGAGTCTTGTAATTGGCCAACATTTTCGGCTCCGCGGTAATGCAATATTCCGTGTAATTCCAATTTCCACTGCGGAAAGCTGACTTACAATCGGAAGCTCAGAAACTGGAAATCGGCAGAATTGGGAAGCTCCTCCCTATTCCCGGCATTAGCAGCGGTAACATCTCCACGAACTGCTTGCGCATGGCAACTTTACCGTCATTTAGAGCATCAGGGCCCTTATCTGTTCATCTCATGAATTCTTTCCCCTTGGGTTTAAGTCCCTTATGGACGGTAATATTGTTGTGTGCCACCCGGCAGAGTACCACGCAATGCAAAACTAGCACAACCTGCAGAACGTACGTAATGCTAGCGGTTCCAAACAGGGTTATGCGTATTACCGTAGCAAGACTCCTGCTAATCGCCAGGGCCGGGCCAAGGCAGAGGCGAGAGAGGCTCCAGCCTCAGGGCGCAGCATAGGAGGGGCGCACAACTCACTCAGCTATCATTCCCCTATTGTGTTTGAAGCAGAAAGAAATAAGAAAAGGGAATACATGGCAGTGACTGCAAGCCAGATAACTAGATATTATGGTGGTGGGGGCCCTGGGGTGCATCTTAGTCTAATAGCAATCAGTATGTGACAGCTTGGGGGGGGGGCGCACTTTGATGTCACAGCCTTGGGTGCTGGAGGACCTTGTCCCGGCTCTGCTAAGCACACAATGTGCAGTACTCTGCTGGAGGAAGCATGGGTAATATTACCACACGCAGCAAATGTACCGCTCGTTCCTCTTGTAGTCGAGATATAAAATAAAAAAGCTGAGATAATTTAGAAAATACGGTTTGTGAATTAGCCACCTGTTAAGGCAACTTGTGAATAAATTATATTTTTTTCTCATTTATTGCAGATCCTGTGCTAAATACTCCAACTGCAGCCACCACAACAACTACTGCTACCACCACAGTTACAACACCAGTTACTACAGCTACATCTACTACTACAGTTACACCAGATACTACAACTACTACAACACCAGATACTACAACTACTACAACACCAGATACCACAACTACTACAACACCAGATACCACAACTACTACAACACCAGATACCACAACTACTACAACACCATATACTACAACTACTACAACACCAGATACCACAACTACTACAACACCCGATACCACAACTACTACAACACCAGATACCACAACTACTACAACACCATATACTACAACTACTACAACACCATATACTACAACTACTACAACACCAGATACCACAACTACTACAACACCAGATACCACAACTACTACAACACCAGATACCACAACTACTACAACACCCGATACCACAACTACAACACCAGATACCACAACTACAACACCAGATACCACAACTACTACAACACCATATACTACAACTACTACAACACCAGATACCACAACTACAACAACACCATATACTACAACTACTACAACACCAGATACTACAACTACTACAACACCAGATACTACAACTACTACAACACCAGATACTACAACTACTACAACAACAGATACTACAACTACTACAACACCAGATACTACAACTACTACAACACCAGATACCACAACTACTACAACACCAGATACCACAACTACTACACCATCAGATACTACAACTACTACACCACCAGATACTATAACTACTACACCACCAGATACTACAACTACTACAACACCAGATACTACAACTACTATCCACTGTATAACAAATCCTGCAACTACTTCTACTACCCCAGATACAACACCAGATACCACAACTACAACACCAGATACCACAACTACTACAACACCAGATACTACAACTACTACACCAGATACCACAACTACTACACCACCAGATACTACAACTACTACAACACCAGATACTACAACTACTACAACACCAGATACTACAACTACTACAACACCAGATACTACAACTACTACACCACCAGATACTACAACTACTACAACACCAGATACCACAACTACTACACCACCAGATACCACAACTACTACACCACCAGATACTACAACTACTACAACACCAGATACCACAACTACAACACCAGATACCACAACTACTACACCACCAGATACTACAACTACTACACCACCAGATACTACAACTACTATCCAATGTATAACAAATCCTGCAACTACTTCTACTACCCCAGATACAACACCAGATACCACAACTACAATACCAGATACCACAACTACTACAACACCAGATACCACAACTACTACAACACCAGATACCACAACTACTACAACACCAGATACCACAACTACTACAACACCAGATACCACAACTACTACAACACCAGATACTACAACTACTACAACACCAGATACCACAACTACTACAACACCAGATACTACTACAACACCAGATATCATAACTACAACACCAGATACTACAACTACTACTGTAACCACAATAACTACACCACCAACCCCCACTCCAACTCCTTGTAGAAAACCTACTCCAACCCCATGTGTAAATGATCACCAGGTACAGAAACTTATCTCAGCAATAATACAGCAACTTCTCTCACAAATACAACTACAGCTAAACTCACAAATGCAAATCCTTTCCCAAGAACAACAATTATTTCACATGCTGCAAAACCAATTCAATTGTAACAAAGTGGTGCACCATGATGATAATAATGAATGCACACCTTCAACCCACCATAACCCACCAACCTGCTCTACAGCCACAACTACAAC
Source organism: Hyperolius riggenbachi (assembly GCF_040937935.1). Taxonomy (NCBI): domain Eukaryota; kingdom Metazoa; phylum Chordata; class Amphibia; order Anura; family Hyperoliidae; genus Hyperolius; species Hyperolius riggenbachi. Next base: position 8,552,803 of record NC_090647.1, read on the forward strand.
AACGACACCATCAGCTTCTACTTCATGAGCTTCAGCAACAACTCTCCCTCCGCCTCTCCACAAAGCAACACAGCGTGTTATATGCTACACAGCTGCCACATTCTCCGATGGGCAACATCCATAAAAGTTGTGTAGTCACCTTAACAATAACTTTAGCAACAGCAATTCCAACCACAACTTCAACAGCTTCACCACCAACTTCTACTCCATAAACTTCAACAACAACTCTTACGATAACTTTAATAACAACAATTTTAACCACAACTCTAAAGGCTCGTACACACGTGCAACTTTTTGGCACAACCAGTCCGATGACAAGACAGATCGCACGACTAAGGGATTGCTCGATTTATATTTTCCCTGCAGCAACTGAAAGACCAATTTATCTGCATACTGCACATCCATGCAAATGGCATACTGCATGATACAGCCATATTCAAAATAAGTAAAGTCACTAAAAGAACCTGAGCACAGGCAGCCAACTGCACAATATCAGCCCCTGTTGGATCGGGCAAACCACCTGTAGTTCATTTGTCACACGTTCACACTCCCGACTATCGTCCAACAGACCAAGAATAAGAACTAAGAAGGAGATCAACCACCCTGCTACTCCAATACCAAAGAGTATAATGGGACTGTATGTGAACTCAATCATAATGAGGCAATACTAATTGAGATCGGGAGTGATGCCAAGACAAGACGTGCATGACAAAATATGTAGTCAGTGATGGGAAGAGCAGCATCGTGGGAATGAGTGCTGATGGAGAAGGGATCCTTCAAGCATGAGGAGTCTTAAATACACATATACTACAAAAAGTAGGATGTGTCAAAAAATAGTATGTATCCCCTTTTGATGTTGCATGTATATACTGTAGCTGTCTATTCCATGAGTTTGTGAGTAAACAGGATTGAAACCTGGCGAAGGCCATACAGCCGAAAGCTCGCTCACTCTTATTCTTTTCCATTAGCCAATAAATGGTATCCTGATACAAAACTTCTTGCTTTTACTGATGGCTGACATGGTACAATACCCTATTGCTAATACTAATGTAGTGTAATCAGGGCTGAGCAGAAACTACGCCAATGCAAAACTACGCATCGTAGTTCTCATCTACGCATCATAGTTCTCATCTACGCATCGTAGTTCGTAGGAGTAGTTTTAAAACTACACTTACGCATTTACGCATAGCGAAGTACCAGTATGCGTAGTTTCGCCTCCTACGCATAGTTGCCGTGTATTGCAAAGTCAACTACAAATGCGGTAAACGCGTCTATTTTTCCACGTACGGATTAAATTATCACTTGCGCATGCCCACAAATATAATTGCTCATTGCATGCATATAAAATTATGCATTGGAGAGGGAATGTACGCATACAATAGAGCAATGAATGAGCACTTATTGGCGGATTAATGCGTAAATTTTTACGCATTGGGGCATAATCGTCTACATACACTATGCTTCCCACTACGCGTAATTGCAAATTTTAACGCGTAGTCTACGACATCCATTCATAGTTGAAATTTGATTTAGAAGCGTAAATGCAGAAAACTACGTGAAGTTCCAGCGTAGCGAATTTGGCTGACTATGACCATACCTGAGTGTAATCTTGGATTCACTTTTTTCCACCACAATAACACTGTGAGCGGGTGAAAAATATCACACACAGCAATCTCTGTGACGAGTCTGAATAGACAATTAAATGCATTGGGTGGAGCTTATCAGAGTATGCTGACCTATTGGGCGATGTGAGTAGGGCCAAAAACATTATCAAGGACAACATTAACCCTGGAAATGCCTTGTTTGAGCTCCTCCCATCAGGTAGATGTTTTAGATCAATCCGCACACACACATACAGTCTGAAAACCAGCTTTTTCCCATCTGCCATAAACTTGATGAACTCTGAATCCTCTCTGAAATAATTAACACGGTCTAAAAATTGTTTAAAGGATATCAGAGCCGAAACCCTTAGAAGAAACTGGGGAGCAGGCATGTATGGGGAGCTGTCCTGATGCCCACCACTCCCCCCATTCTCCTGTGCCCCTACCAAAAGCCCCTCCGGCAGCCTTTTATGGGTCGCCGGAGTTGGGCTTCACTGTGCAGGCGCTAGCCCAGGGGGAGTGGTGGGCATCAGGACAGATCACCATACATGCCGGTTCCCCCCCCATTTCTCCCAAGGGTTTCAGCTCTGGTATCCTTTATATATTGGAAATACCTGGCATGCTTGTATAATTCCTCTATTTCTACCTTTGTCACTATCACTATGTTCCCTCTGTGCACCTTGGGGCTGTCATAAAAAGTAATATCGTGTTACACAATGACAATAAAGTGCTTGAATGTGAGGACCAGCTGACAGGCTTAGAAGCCAGAGGTAAAGGTGTGTGAGGGTGCGGGAGTACTGCGAATCCTGAAGGAGTCCAGGCCAGCTGACAGGCTTAGAAGCCGGAGGTAAAGGTGTGTGAGGGTGCGGGAGTACTGCGAATCCTGAAGGAGTCCAGGCCAACTGACAGGCTTAGAAGCCGGAGGTAAAGGTGTGTGAGGGTGCGGGAGTACTGCGAATCCTGAAGGAGTCCAGGCCAGCTGACAGGCTTAGAGGCCGGAGGTAAAGGTGTATGAGGGTGCGGGAGTACTGCGAATCCTGCAGGAGTCCAGGCCAGCTGACGGGCTTAGAAGCCGGAGGTAAAGGTGTGTGAGGGTGCGGGAGTACTGCGAATCCTGAAGGAGTCCAGGCCAGCTGACAGGCTTAGAAGCCGGAGGTAAAGGTGTGTGAGGGTGCGGGAGTACTGTGAATCCTGAAGGAGTCCAGGCCACCTGACAGGCTTAGAAGCCGGAGGTAAATGTGTGTGAGGGTGCGGGAGTACTGTGAACCCTGCAGGAGTCCAGGCCAGCTGACAGGTTTAGAAGCCGGAGGTAAAGGTGTGTGAGGGTGCGGGAGTACTGCGAATCCTGCAGGAGTCCAGGCCAGCTGACAGGTTTAGAAGCCGGAGGTAAAGGTGTGTGAGGGTTCGGGAGTACTGTGAACCCTGCAGGAGTCCAGGCCAGCTGACAGGCTTAGAAGCCAGAGGTAAAGGTGTGTGAGGGTGCGGGAGTACTGCGAATCCTGAAGGAGTCCAGGCCAGCTGACAGGCTTAGAAGCCGGAGGTAAAGGTGTGTGAGGGTGCGGGAGTACTGCGAATCCTGAAGGAGTCCAGGCCAGCTGACAGGCTTAGAAGCCGGAGGTAAAGGTGTGTGAGGGTGCGGGAGTACTGCGAATCCTGAAGGAGTCCAGGCCTACTGACAGGCTTAGAGGCCGGAGGTAAAGGTGTATGAGGGTGCGGGAGTACTGCGAATCCTGCAGGAGTCCAGGCCAGCTGACGGGCTTAGAAGCCGGAGGTAAAGGTGTGTGAGGGTGCGGGAGTACTGCGAATCCTGAAGGAGTCCAGGCCAGCTGACAGGCTTAGAGGCCGGAGGTAAAGGTGTATGAGGGTGCGGGAGTACTGCGAATCCTGCAGGAGTCCAGGCCAGCTGACAGGCTTAGAAGCCGGAGGTAAAGGTGTGTGAGGGTGCGGGAGTACTGTGAACCCTGAAGGAGTCCAGGCTAGCTGACAGGCTTAGAAGCCAGAGGTAAAGGTGTGTGAGGGTGCGGGAGTACTGTGAACCCTGCAGGAGTCCAGGCCAGCTGACAGGTTTAGAAGCCGGAGGTAAAGGTGTGTGAGGGTGCGGGAGTACTGCGAATCCTGCAGGAGTCCAGGCCAGCTGACAGGCTTAGAAGCCGGAGGTAAAGGTGTGTGAGGGTTCGGGAGTACTGTGAACCCTGCAGGAGTCCAGGCCAGCTGACAGGTTTAGAAGCCGGAGGTAAAGGTGTGTGAGGGTGCGGGAGTACTGTGAATCCTGAAGGAGTCCAGGCCAGCTGACGGGCTTAGAAGCCGGAGATAAAGGTGTGTGAGGGTGTGGGAGTATTAGTGCGACTCCTGCAGGAGTCCAGGCCAGCTGACAGGCTTAGAAGCCGAAGGTAAAGGTGTGTGAGGGTGCGGGAGTACTGTGAACCCTGCAGGAGTCCAGGCCAGCTGACAGGCTTAGAAGCCGGAGGTAAAGGTGTGTGAGGGTGCCGGAGTACTGCGAATCCTGAAGGAGTCCAGGCCAGCTGACAGGCTTAGAAGCCAGAGGTAAATGTGTGTGAGGGTGCGGGAGTACTGCGAATCCTGAAGGAGTCCAGGCCAGCTGACAGGCTTAGAAGCCGGAGGTAAATGTGTGTGAGGGTGCGGGAGTACTGCGAATCCTGCAGGAGTCCAGGCCAGCTGACAGGCTTAGAAGCCGGAGGTAAAGGTGTGTGAGGGTGCGGGAGTACTGCGAATCCTGAAGGAGTCCAGGCCAGCTAACAGGCTTAGAAGCCGGAGGTAAAGGTGTGTGAGGGTGCGGGAGTACTGAAAATCCTGCAGGAGTCCAGGCCAGCTGACAGGCTTATAAGCTGGAGGTAAAGGTGTGTGAGGGTGTGGGAGTACTAGTGCGAATCCTGCAGGAGTCCAGGCCAGCTGACAGGCTTAGAAGCCGGAGGTAAAGGTGTGTGAGGGTGTGGGAGTACTAGTGCGAATCCTGCAGGAGTCCAGGCCAGCTGACAGGCTTAGAATCCGGAGGTAAAGGTGTGTGAGGGTGCTGGAGTACTGCGAATCCTGAAGGAGTCCAGGCCAGCTGACAGGCTTAGAAGCCGGAGGTAAAGGTGTGTGAGGGTGCAGGAGTACTGTGAACCCTGAAGGGGTCCAGGCCAGCTGACAGGCTTAGAAGCCGGAGGTAAAGGCGTGTGAGGGTGCGGGAGTACTGCGAATCCTGCAGGAGTCCAGGCCAGCTGACAGGCTTAGAAGCCGGAGGTAAAGGTGTGTGAGGGTGCGGGAGTACTGCGAATCCTGCAGGGGTCCAGGCCAGCTGACAGGCTTAGAAGCCGCAGGTAAAGGTGTGTGAGGGTGCGGGAGTACTGCGAATCCTGAAGGAGTCCAGGCAAGCTGACTTTACGCGCATTGCCTTTTACCTCCATTCTCTTGCAAGTCATTGCTTTCTATGTAATATTTATCAAATGGTGTTCAGTGATGATCAGAATCAGCTAATTACAATTTTGGAAAATGTTGTGTACATTTTTACAATTATGCCTGTATTTATGATTTGTAAAATCATTTGATTTTTTATATAATTGTTCAAAATGTTGCGTTAATTTTTTGCATACTTTTATGCATAATTTTTTGCCAACTTTGGAGGTAAAAAGCAAAGCCCCCGTACATCACCAAAATCGCTACTTATGTTGGGGAGAATTGTGGGTACAAGTAAAAATCAGAAAATTCAAAAAGACCTTGTAGCTTTTGAGAAAATCAATTTTAAAGGGTAGGTCCAAGTTGTAAAAAAAAATAAAGATACACTTACCTGGGGCTTCCTCCAACCTGCCGTAGCTCCGGTGCCTCCCGGTCTCTTCCGCTGGTAAAGCCGACCACGCCAGGTCAGGTTCCGGGTCGGTTCTGCTGCATTCCACGGCGCGGGTCATGTGTTCTCGCTGATATCATCAGGCGGTACTGCGCAGGTGCAGAACTACTGTGCTTTGCCAGCAGAGGAGACCGGGAGCCACCGGAGCTGCGGCGAGGGCACAGGACAGCTGCCAGGGGCTGGAGGAAGCCCCAGGGAAGTGGATGTTTATTTTTTTTTACAGCTTGGATGTTTCCTTCAAACATGCAAAAAAAATGGTTTTTAAATTTAGAAAAATTACACTTTTTCCTTTGCATTTTTAAAATCTATTTTCTCAAAAACTACCAAGACTTCTTAAAAAATTATTTTTTTCTGACTTGTACCCACTATTATTCTTAACCACTTTACCCCCGCCCGTACGAATTTCTCCGTCCCTTTTTCCATCCTTTCACCCCCAGGGACGGAGAAATCCGTACTTTCTGCGCTCCCGCTGCTGCCCGCGCTCCCGCCCACGCTCCCGCCCCCTCTAGTGTGCACTCCCGCTCGTAAACACGTCGCCCGCCGCTCGCCCAGAGATCAATGAATGGGAAAATCCATTCCCGTTCGTTGATCTAAGCCCCGCAATGATCTGCTGCTTATCCGATAAGCAGCGCGATCATTGTGAAAAAAAAAAACTTTCCCAGCCTCCTAGTACTTCCTCTAAGCGTCCGGAAGGACGCTTGGAGGTCGCATTAAACAAAAAGTTACTGTTGCCATCTTGTGGCCAAATAGTAAAACTACACCCTGAAGCATTTTTAACATACAAATACATTACTTATACACAAAAAATTTACTCATTACCTTCCACACTCCCCATTTTTTTTTTTTTTTTTTGTAATTAAAAAAAAATAAAAAAATTTACAATTAAAAAAAATACATAAATAGTTACCTTAGGGACTGAACTTTTTAAATATTTATGTCAGGAAGGTATAACACTGTTACTTTATAAACTACGGGCTTGTAATTGGGGATGGACGCAAAACTAAAAAAAATGCACCTTTATTTCCAAATAAAATATTGGCGCCAAACATTGTGATAGGGACATAATTTAAACGGTTTTATAACCGGGACAAATGGGCAAATACATTTTTATAGGTTTTAATTACAGTAGCATGCATTATTTAAAAACTATAATGGCCGAAAACTGAAAAATAATGAATTTTTTCCCACATTTTTCCTATTTCCCATTAAAACATATTTAGAATAAAATAATTCTTGCCATAATGTCCCACCTAAAGAAAGCCTAATTGGTGGCGGAAAAAACAAGATATAGTTCATTTCATTGCGATAAGTAATAATAAAGTTATAGACGAATGAATGGAAGGAGCGCTGAAAGGTAAAAATTGCTCTGGTGTTCAAGGGGTAAAACCCCTCCGTGGTGAAGTGGTTAAAGTATCTCTGAGTCCCTGACCTCTCTTGCAAATAACATACTTTTAATGTTTTTTTATTAGCTGTGCTGTGACATAAATCACAGCACTTTCGCACAAATCGGGAGTCTTGTGATTGGTCTAAAATGATCACGCTAATCCGATTTTTGTGGAAAACATGTGCGTGCTCTGATTGGTCCAATGCTTCCAACTCCTGAGTTCGGTGATTGGGCTAAAATTATCCAGTTGCAGTAAATCAGATTTCCAGGAAATTCCATTTTCCAATTTCCAAATTCTGATCGGAAATGCAGCTTTTCCTCTGCCTCTGATACTTGGAACCATAGCCCCTGAACAAGCATGCAGCAAATCAGATGTCTATGACACATTTGACAAGATTAGCTGCACGCAGGACTGCCAGGCAACTGGTATTATTTAAATGAAAATAAATATGTCTGCTTCCATAAATCCTACACCTCGGGGTTCCTCTTAAAGCAAGCCTAAAATGTCCTCACTCTGTCCTTCACTTCCAGCTTTGCCCTCCATTGAAGTGATTTGACCGCTTAGGAAGAGGGTTGTTTATAATAAAGATGTTGTGTTTCCACTGGTTTCATGTGTGTTGCGGCTGCCTGGGAACGAGATTATTATTGTTCCAAATAATTATACATTCAAATGTCTTATATTTCTTATATTATATATCTTATCACTGGCGTAACAAAAGGCCCTGCAGCCCCTGCTCCCCCCCCCTCCCTGGGGCCCGCTCGGGGCCGTTTTGTGGGGGCTGGAGGGGTGGCAGCATGAGGGGAAAGCCTTGGCCACAGTAAGCGGGGAGAGGGGAAGTTCCCCCCCTCTCCCTCACCTCGGGGCTCTCTCCTCTGCGCTCCCCTCCAGCTAGTTACAGTGTGGGCAGCGGGCAGCGGCGGGCAGATACATACCTTCTTCCGTGCGTTCCACCGCATACTCTGTTTTATTGGAAAAAGACATACAAATTTAAAAAGAACTTTAAGGCAGGACAGTCCACTGTTTCGGGCTCCTGCCCATCTTCATGCTGCCTAGTAGATGGGCAGGAGCCCGAAACAGTGGACTGTCCTGCCCCACAAAACGGCCACAAGCGGACCCCAGGGATGGGGGGGGAGGGGAGGGCCCGCTCTGAAATTCTGCAGGGGGGCCCGGTGGGGCCTAGTTACGCCCCTGTGTCTTATAATACATTTATCTATAAGTAAACAACTCTGTAACATAAAAAAATACATGAATGGAAAATCAAGCAAACTATATTTATCAATATAACAATCAAGATTCATGAATAAAATGAAATAATTTTCAATAAACAGAAACAAGATTATTTCTCTGTCATGTAATTTTTTTCAGAGCGACATAGATGTGGTTTTTGGAAAGCCAGTATAAAAGGTGTGGTTAACCACTTAATCGTATATGACTAAAGTCCAGTGTTTCCCAACGGCATTTACATGGCGGCAATTGAGGAAGGGGAACTAATGTTCCCCCATCCAATCACAGTGCCTGGAGTAAATGGACATGACCCCGATCACGGGCCATAACCTTTCAGAATAGTGACAGTAAAGTACATGTAAAAAAACCCAAGAAAGATGAACACTTCCTGGTAACCCAGGAAACTGTTTGTAACGACAACTTGTAGCGAAAAGGCAAAAAATAGACTCAGGCTAAATTTTTATAAAAAATTAACAAAGTTAATCCCTTCCTCACTCCCCCCACCCCGGTTACCAAACAAACACAATAAAAAAGATATACAAACAGCTTTAAAAAAAGAATTAAAAGAAAAAAAAAACATAAATAGTTGCCTTAGGGACTTACCTTTATTAAAATGTATGTCATGAAGGTATATTACTGTTATGTTAGCAAATAAGGTCTTGTAATTATTGACCAGCTACCCAATAACACAAGACAGAAAAAAGACACCTTAATTTCCTAATAATACTGTATATTGTCGCCATGCATTGTACTAGGGACATTATTTAAATGCTGTTATAGCCAGGACTAATTGTTATCACTATTATTATTTATTTATAAAGCGCCAACATATTCCGTGGTGCTGTACAATGTAAGAAAACAAACAAGGGATACATAATGATACAGGCAATGATATACATCAAATATGAACACTGATACAAGATACAGCACTGCTGATTACAATTTGATTACATGATGACAAAAATGTATAAATGTCTAACATTGTGCAAGCAATTAAATTAATAACAGTCCATGACACAAAAGGGTGAGAGCCCTGCCCTTGCGAGCTTACAATCTAAAGGAATGGGGTGGAAACAAGAGGTGGGGATGTATACAGTATGATGTATACATACTGTACAGATGTACAGGCAGTGCGTAATTAGGTTATTTAGTGGGTGCATGGCCTAAGCTAGAGAATATGCTTGTCGGAAAAGGTGGATTTTGAGGGAGTGTTTAAAGATTTCAAAGGTGGGAGAGTGGCGGATGTGTTGTGGAAGGGCATTCCAGAGGAGGGGTGAGGCACGTGAGAAGTCTTGTACACGTGAATGTGAGGAGGTAATTGTAGAAGAGGATAGAAGAAGTTCGTGTGCAGATCTGAGATTGCGGTTGGGTTGGTATCTGGAGACTAGTGAGGAGTAGTGTTGGGCGAACAGTGTTCGCCACTGTTCGGGTTCTGCAGAACATCACCCTGTTCGGGTGATGTTCGAGTTCGGCCGAACACCTGATGGTGTTCGGCCAAACCGTTCGGCCACATGGCCGAACTAAGAGCGCATGGCCGAACGTTCCCCGAACGTTCGGCTAGCGCTGTGATTGGCCGAACGGGTCACGTGGTTCGGACCCGAACGCGCTCTGATTGGCCGAACTGTCACGTGGTTCGGGTAAATAAATACCCGAACCACGTCATATTTCCGCCATTTGTCTGTGGGCCTAGCTTTGGGTAGGCAGGCAGGGTAGTTCGCGCTCCAGCCACGCTAGCCAAGGTCCCCCCAGTCATTGTGTCGCTGCTGGGAATAGTAGTACACCGCTCGCTCAGCATTCTGTTTACTGCCACTCTGTGTACCTCGCTCAGCCACACTATATAGCATTCTGTTTACTGTTCTGTGTCTGCTGGGAATAGTAGTACACCGCTCGCTCAGCCACACTATATAGCATTATGTTTACTGCCACTCTGTGTACCTCGCTCAGCCACACTATATAGCATTCTGTTTACTGTTCTGTGTCTGCTGGGAGTAGTAGTACACCGCTCGCTCAGCCACACTATATAGCATTCTGTTTACTGCCACTCTGTGTACCTCGCTCAGCCACACTATATAGCATTCTGTTTACTGTTCTGTGTCTGCTGGGAATAGTAGTACACCGCTCGCTCAGCCACACTATATAGCATTCTGTTTACTGCCACTCTGTGTACCTCGCTTAGCCACACTATATAGCATTCTGTTTACTGTTCTGTGTCTGCTGGGAATAGTAGTACACCGCTCGCTCAGCCACACTATATAGCATTCTGTTTACTGCCACTCTGTGTACCTCGCTCAGCCACACTATATAGCATTCTGTTTACTGTTCTGTGTCTGCTGGGAATAGTAGTACACCGCTTGCTCAGCCACACTATATAGCATTCTGTTTACTGCCACTCTGTGTACCTCGCTCAGCCACACTATATAGCATTCTGTTTACTGTTCTGTGTCTGCTGGGAATAGTAGTACACCGCTCGCTCAGCCACACTATATAGCATTCTGTTTACTGCCACTCTGTGTACCTCGCTCAGCCACACTATATAGCATTCTGTTTACTGCCACTCTGTGTCTTCTGGGAATAGTAGTACACCGCTCACCCGCCACTGTATAGCATTGTGCTCTGTGTCGCTGCTGGGAATAGTGGTACACCGCTCACCCGCCACTGTATAGCATTGTGCTCTGTGTCGCTGCTGGGAATAGTGGTACACCGCTCACCCGCCACTGTATAGCATTGTGCTCTGTGTCGCTGCTGGGAATAGTGGTACTGTATAGCATTTCTGTACTGCCACTGTACTGCTGCCAGTCAGCGTGTACTGTAAGGATAAGTGAAATGAGGAAGAAATCCGGTGAAAGAGGGAGGGGCAAGGGAAGAGGTGTTTCCCCTGACGGTTCACGTACAGGCCACAGGGGAGCACCCAAGAAAACCCACTCAATACCGCCCATGTTGTCCAGGACAACAACCCTCACAAATCCAAAAGAACAGGACCAGATAATTACTTGGATGACCTCTCAAGCGTCCAGCAGTGGGTTAAGCAGCACCAGCACATCACGCACGAGGTCCGAGTCCTCAGCCAGTTACAAGGAGCCAGTGGGCACAAAGCTGACACAACCGGCAGCGACACCACGCACACAACTGCCAGATAACCAGTCCGATGAAGTACCTCAGGACACAATGGGGTATTCGCAGGAGCTATTCCCAGCCCAACAAACTTCCACCTTTCAAAGGTCAATGGAGGAACAGCCAGAAATGTTGTGCCTGGATTCACAACCATTAACTGTGGGAAATGCACCGCGCACTGAAATACAAGGCGAGTCCGAGGAGGACTCGGAAACCCAAATCCCAGAGCAAGTTGGGCAGGAGGGGTTGCAATTGCAGGAGGTCGGCCGACAAGATCTGGAAGACGACGTTGGAGTGAGCTGCGCAGAGGTTGTTCTGGGGAGCTCTACTCCACGGCGGCGGCCCCCCACAATGACATATGACGAGTTTCAGGAGATGGAAGAGGAGGGTATGGACAATGTGGACAGAGACCCAGATTTTGTTTGTGAACGAGAACATCGCCGTCGTAGCAGCAGCACAGATGAGTCTGTTGAAGAACCCACTGCTGCACGAGTTCGCCTTGTGCCACAAGGTAGGCGGCGCGCAATTTCAGGCACCACAAGCGTGGAAGTTCAAGTGAGAGGCAAAATAGGAGCAAACAGAAATCGCCAGCAAGGCAGGGGCTCCAAAGTCTGGGCTTTCTTTGAAGACTGCACTGAGGATGTTACCATGGCGATTTGCAAGGTGTGCAAGACCCGCCTGAGCAGGGGGAAAAGTATTAACAACCTCTCCTCCACCAGCATGAGCCGCCACATGCTATCCAAACATCCCACTCTGTGGGCAAACGCGGCAGGACAGGGTACCAGCAACACTGCCTCCCTTGGGTTCACCAGACTCACCACCAGACCCGCCTCAGCAGCAGCAGTAGCCCAGCCATTGCGTGGTTCACAACATTCACAAACATCAGACGACGCTGACACTGTCACTTTCCGGAGTAGTGCTCTTGAGGTCTCCCAGTCTTCATCAAACACAACAACCAACAGCCCTTCCGTGTGCAGCGCTACGGTTCAGTTGTCTGTGTCGGAGATGTTTGAGCGCAAGAGGAAATTGCCAGCAAATGACCCCCGGGCCGTGGCAGTAACAGCCAGCATAGCCAAGCTTCTGGCCTGCGAAATGCTGCCATATCGAGTGGTGGAGACAAACAGCTTCAAGGGCATGATGTCAGTGGCCATCCCACATTACGTGGTTCCCAGCCGCTACCACTTTGCGCGCTCTGCAGTGCCTGAGTTGCATGAGCACGTGGTCAGCAAAATAACCCGAAGCTTGAAGAATGCCGTTGCCTGCAAGGTTCACCTCACCACTGACACCTAGACGAGTGCGTTCGGCCAGGGTCGATACATCTCCCTTACCGCGCACTGGGTGAACCTTGTGGAGCCTGGCAGCGATTCCTCACCTGCTACGGCGCGGGTGTTGCCCACGCCGCAAACAGCTGCACCGCCGTCCCTCCCACTGGATAACAACAGCAGCACCTACCTCTCTGACTCCTTCTCCTCCAACGCATCTCAAAGCTGTACCTCATCCGGAAACGCTAACCCAGCAGCAGTAGGATCGTGGAAGCAGTGCAGCACAGCTGTTGGCATGCGTCAGCAAGCGTTGCTGAAGCTGATCTGCCTTGGGGATAAGCAGCACACAGGGGAGGAAATTTGGAAGGGAATAAAGGAACAGACGGATTTGTGGCTGGCACCGCTGGACCTGAAACCGGGCATGGTTGTGTGTGATAATGGGTGTAATCTCATTCGCGCTTTAAGGTTGGCTAAGCTGACACACATCCCTTGCCTGGCGCACGTGATGAACCTAGTAGTTCAGCGGTTCCTGAGGACATACCCAGGCATGGCCGATCTTCTGTTGAAGGTGCGTCGAGTGGCCAAACATTGTAGAAATTCCAGTACTGCCTCGGGGGCACTCGCCAAGATGCAGGAGCGCTTCAATCTCCCCCACCATCGCTTGCTGTGTGATGTCCCTACACGCTGGAATTCTACGCTGCACATGCTAGCCCGCTTTTGTGAGCAGAAGAGTGCAGTGGTCCAGTACCGAGGCGCATCCGGACAGCTGCCAAGCTTCTGTGGATCCGATTGGGCCAACATGTTGGACCTCTGCCAAGTCCTCCAAAAATTTGAACAATCAACGTTGCTTGTGAGCAGTGACAACTCTTCAGTCAGCATTACCATACCACTGCTGTGTTTACTGAAGAGGTCAATGTTGAAAATCAAGGAAACAGCTGTCATGATGCAACTGGGGGAATCTGAAGGAGAAAACGATCAGCGTGATGGTACCAACATCAGGCCATCCGCCTCAGGGAACGCTGGCCCCAGCAGCTATGACGAAGAAGAGGAGGAGGAACAGCTGGAGTTGGAGCAGGAATTTCATGCCACCACTGACGAGGGCCAGAGCGGTGCACGTTGGACTTCCACAATTCAGCGCGAATGGTCAGCAGAAGCAGACCGGGAGGAAGGTGACGACTATGATGCATCACAACAACTATCACAACGCTCACAAGAGGATGATGAGGATTCTGGTAGGACTCTGGCACACATGGCTCAATTCATGCTAGACTGCATTGAACGTGACCCACGCATTGTGCGCATTCTGGACAACACCAATTACTGGGTTTATACCCTTCTGGATCCACGGTACAAACACAATGTTCCAAAACTGCTTGAAGAAAGAGTCAGACAGGTCAAAATGGAAGAATACCAGCAGGCCCTTGTGGAGACTTTAGAGAGGAGATTGACATCCTCCCCCTCCTCTAGCCAGTTGTACACCGACAGACTGACTTCCGCAAACCCAGGACGACCAGGAGGGCAGCAAACAACGCAAGCCGCAGCTAGTGCCCAAAAGGGAATGGTATCGGCAGTGTCCTTGGAGTGGGAAAATTTTCTGACACCCATGCAGCAGCAGCCCACTGAACAGCAAGCGTGCAGATCCACCTCCAACACCGATCGCCTGGAGAAGATGGTCAAGGACTACATGTCAGATGACGTAGCTGTGTCGAACAATCCATCTGCACCCTTCAACTATTGGGTATCGAAGCTAGAAACCTGGCACGAACTGGCAATGTATGCAATAGAGGTGCTGGCTTGCCCGGCAGCCAGCGTTATGTCGGAACGCTGTTTCAGTGCTGCCGGAGGCATCGTCACAGATCGGCGTATCCGCCTCTCCACAGAAAATGCAGACCGTCTGACTCAAATTAAAATGAATCAATCCTGGATTGGAAATGACTACGCAACACTCCAGGACCCCAACCAAGTAACATGACCAATGAACATCTGGGATGGTGTAGCGTTTCCGGTCCCTGTTTATTGAACCTCTCATCTGTATTACATTTATGACTACATGGTGGCAAAAAGCATTGCTGCTATATCCGCACGCTTTTTGTCCTCATGCAAGGCCTGGGTTGTTGTGTCTCACAAAGCGTGGCCTTCTCCTCCTGCGCCTCCTACTGTTCCATCACGTCTGCTGCTGCTGGGTTAGCGTTGCCGCGTGGTCCCTGTTTATTGAACCACTTATCTTTATTACATTTATGACTGCATGGCGGTACAAAGCATGCTATCCGCACGCTTCTTGTCCTCATGCAAGGCCTGGGTTGTTGTGTCTCACAAAGCGTGGCCTTCTCCTCCTGTGCCTCCTCCTGTTCCATCACTTCTGCTGCTGCTGGGTTAGCGTTGCCGCGTGGTCCCTGTTTATTGAACCACTTATCTTTATTACATTTATGACTGCATGGCGGTACAAAGCATGCTATCCGCACGCTTCTTGTCCTCATGCAAGGCCTGGGTTGTTGTGTCTCACAAAGCGTGGCCTTCTCCTCCTGCGCCTCCTCCTGTTCCATCACGTCTGCTGCTGCTGGGTTAGCGTTGACGCGTGGTCCCTGTTTATTGAACCACTTATCTTTATTACATTTATGACTGCATGGCGGTACAAAGCATGCTATCCGCACGCTTCTCGTCCTCATGCAAGGCCTGGGTTGTTGTGTCTCACAAAGTGTGGCCTTCTCCTCCTGCGCCTCCTCCTGTTCCATCACGTCTGCTGCTGCTGGTGCTGGGTTAGCTTTACTTTTCCCTTTTCGTGGAACCTCTTCTCTGTATTACATTTATGACTGCATGGCGAAAAAAAGCATGTTACCTGTGCAAAGAAACATGACATTTTCCACATTTAAAAGACAGTTTTTCCTTTGAAACTTTTCAATCAATTTTCTCAAAAACTATAAGCTCTTTTTCAAATATTTTTTTTCCTCTTGTACCCACTCCCAAGGTGCACATACCCTGCTAATTTGGGGTATGTAGCATGAAAGGAAGCTTTACAAAGCACGAAAGTTCGGGTCCCCATTGACTTCCATTATGTTCGGAGTTCGGCGATGTTCGGCGAACGTTCGCGAACCCGAAAATCTAGGTGTTCGCCCAACACTAGTGAGGAGATGTACAGGGGAGAGAGATTGTGGAGAGCTTTGTAGGTTAGGGTTAAGAGTTTGAACTGAATCCTCTCATTAATTGGTAGCCAGTGAAGAGCTTGACAGAGAGGGTCAGCAGAGGAAGAGCGAGAGGAGAGATGACTAATGGACAAATACAATGGGCTTAATTCACTAAAGGGTGATAACACAGTTAGCACACCTAAAAGCTATGCACGTGCAAACTAGGGTGCTAAGTAGTTTGCATGGCAAAGCTGTTACTGTTCGCATGCTATTTTAGCGCTCGTAAAAGTTTGCACGCATAAAGTTGTATGCGCACTACTTCGCGTGCAAAACCAGCTGCTTCTCGTGCAAAGTATGCTTATCCCACTACTTAGCATGCGAAGCGGCTGATTTTGCACGCAAAGTAGTGCGCATAAAACTTTACGCGCGCAAAACTTTAACAGGCAGTTTGCACTTGATAAGCAGCTTTTCACTGGCATCCTAACACTTAGCACGCTTTTGTGAATCAAGCCCAATGTGTGTCTTTTATTTATAGTGGCATTGTTTTTTTTTTTTTTTTTAAACTATAAGGGATGGAATTGAAGAAATTGTGAACTTTTTGTTTTGTGAACTTATTTCCCTATAAAATTCATAGAAAATAAAGTAAATACTGAAAACAAGTATCACTCCCCCAAAAACCTAGATATAAAGATATAGATCATTTACATATGATCAGTAGTGATAAAGTTATTGGTGAATGAATGGGAGGAGTGCTGACAGGTGAAAAATTCTTCTGTTCTTGATAACAACTGTAGGCTGAAGTGGTTAAAACTATTAAAAAAAAAGAGAGAACCGAGAGCCCAATATAGTGTAGTATGTCAAGGCAATTGGGTATAACGAGAAGGAGTAAAAATGTTATACTCACAAACCAGGGTTACCTCCAGGCAACCACTGTATAAGCAGGTGAGAAGATTGACCTGTACTCACTCAGGATTAAGAAGTCACTCTCTGTAGACGTAAAGAAAAAAGGGGTTTCCCCCTCCACCAAGGGTGGATATATATTATTTCATAGATAGAACAGAGGCGCCAAAAGGATAAAAACAATCCTTAAAATATTAAAAATTGCTTAGGAGGCAGTGGTGGACTTACCTCCTTCAAGCAGACACAACAAGCTGTGTATTCAAGAAAATATGCCCCTGGAGTGTACCAATAAAACATATTTTGTTGAATACACAGGTTGTTGTGTCTGCTTAAAGGAGGTAAGTCCACTGCTGCCTCCTAAGCAATTTTTAATATTTTAAGTATTGTTTTTATCCTTTTGGCGCCTCTGTTCTATCTATGAAATATGGTTAAAACTATTGACTCCTCATGGGAGGAGCAATCAGAAGCTGGGGAGGTGCCTTGTGCACAATTTGCAATAACCGAACCTTCTTTAGGTAAATAGAATGTGAAAGGAAAGGCCAAAGGAAAGAATCCTGGTCTAGCAACTGGACTGTAAGCACATTACAAAGCAAATCACCCCAATTGTCCAGAGCAGTGATGATCATATCGGGTAATATATGACCACGGGTCACTACACCATAATTTCAGTTATGACTGTAATTGAAATTATGAGCAGAAATTCAAATTACATTCCGATTATGAGTCTTAATTACGTCATATATATATATATATATAGTGGGTGGCTATATTATATATATTTTTTTATCCTTAACATCTACAATATGTTTACGTATTTACATCCTATGTATGAATTTTTGAAATATATGTGTACACATTTATAAATGTATATCTTTCAAGTTTGCAGAAGCCCCCTAAGTTACTCAGGGCACGCATTTCTTAACCTGTCTGCCTGGTGTTATGGTTATTTCCAGATCTAGGTTCTAAAAGACGTGCAATTTTTTCATAAGCTTTTAGACCCTAAAAACAAGAAGAAAAACATACCACAGAGAGATCCAAAGCAGCTCCTGCATATAACTCACCCACGCACGGGATTACCACCCTGTTCTGTGGATTTCCATCCCAAGCCTGACTCAGGATTACTGCTAAGGAGGTTAATCATGAAGAATAAAGAACTCATCTTCTTCATGAGAAAGTTTACTTCTTCTTCTTCTTGTTGGCACGTAACTTTGGCAGGAGCCCCCAAGACAAGTTGACCAGGGCACCCAATTCTTGATCAACCTGATGGAGGGACACCAGCAGCAGGAGAAGTTAGTGGTAGTAGAATAGGCAGTGGAACCTGGCGGTGAAACTACAGCATCAATTAAAACATCCAATATACAAATCTGACACCTGTGGCAGCAGGAGGAGGTTCCAGGCAGCAGTCTTGAAGGCGCAGTTGAGCCCTCACCACAACTCAAACAGCACAGTTTTCAACATTATTTAAATAAAATTATGACAGCGGCAGCAGCGGGAGAAGTTGGTGGTAACAGAATAGGCCATGGAATCTGGTAGTGGGACCACAGCATTAAGTAAACAAGATTATGACAGCAACAGCAGAAGGAGTTAGTGGTGGCAGAATAGGCCGTGGATCCTGGGGATGGGACCACAGCATTAATTAAATTAAACAATACCACCAGCAGCAGCAGGAGTTGGTGCTGTTGCTACCAGATTAGGCTGTGGAACCAGGCGGCAGGATCACAACATTAATTTAATTAAATTATGACAGCATCTGCAGGAGAGGTTGTTGTTAGTAGAATAGGCCGTGGAACTTGCAGCATTACTTAAATAAAACAATAACAGAAGCAGTTTCCAGGCAGCGGTCGTGCAGCTGCAGTTGGGCCCTCGCAACAACTCGGACAGCACAGTTTTACACCCGGGCACCCCCAGCATGACAGCAGGTTACCAAGTGGTAACAAATCAGGTAGACACCTGTGGCAGCAGCAGGTTCCAGGCAGCAGTCATGAAGCCACACCTGGGCCCTTGCAACAACTCAAACAACACAGTTTTAAAGCAGAAAACCCTGATGGCAGTAGACTTGCAAGTGACAAGTATGCAGGTAGACAAGTGTTTTAATTCACATTCAGAAAATTGGAGGGAGACTTGAGGAAGGTAGAGGGCAGAGGGGTCCCTGTCCAGGTTCTCTTCCCAACATCGGGGGCCAGGAAAGTGCCTTAGGTCCAAACCTTGTTCATCTTTATGAATATGCGTCTATCCACTGACTTGGTGGACAGACACGAGCGCTTCTCTGTGATCATACCACCAGCCGAAGCTTCTCTCAGACAGCACAGAGGAAGGGGGGGGGGGAGAAGACTTCCAGGGTGTACTGGGCAAGCTCCCTCCAGGTGTCCAGTCGGGATGCCCAGCACTCCATGGGGTCCTTGGTGGTCATGGTGTCATATGTGCTTAGGGACAGTGGTGCTCAGATACCCCTTTTTAAAATCGAAATTGATTCGGATCCAGACACCCAGATATCCAGATCCGGATCGGATATCCGAATCCGAACATTCCGGCACCCGAATCCGATCGGATATCCGAACCCATTATCCAGGAAATCCCAATTGATTCGGATATCCGGATAGAAAACCGGAAATGGCCTTTAAATTGCTTCCAAAATGTTTTTTAAGGTAAATGAGGCATGTAGCATCATGTTTTTTTAAAGAGAAACACTAATTTATTATGTGGGGAGTTAAAATACAAAGAAAAAAAATGGCTGTCAATTAACATCAGGCCTAGGTTCCAGACAGCGGCCGTGCAGCCCACATTGTGTCCAAAGTCCAACCGCACAACTCGGACAGCACAGTTTTCAGCCAAGACACCTCCAAATATTACGCAGCAATTGTGTTTTGGGTTAAATATAGGTGGTATCAGCACAGCAGCAGTGGCCTGTGGCACCGTGGTGGTGGGAGTAGCAAAGGCAGCAGGAGCAGGGCAATGCAGCAGCAGCAGGTGTTTAACGTGTGCCAGGAGCATGCCGGACGTGGCACGTGGCACGTGTATGTGGCACGTGTATGTGGCACGTGTACGTGGCACGTAACGTTGGTACCATGGCTGTAAACGAATTGTGAACCAGGCGGCTTAGTTAGTAATAGTTAACAATCAGGAGGAGCCAGGAGGTTGTGGTGGTAAAGGGTGGTAAGGCAGGCATAGTGATTCCCATCCACTTCATGTCCCCCACTTGCCAACAACAGGGAAAGACTCGCCCAACAGGGTCTGGTGGCATTTTTTCCTTGTACGGGAAGCAGTGGAGGGAGCAGAGGAGGCCACTGAGGACTGGCTGCCTGAACAGGCCTCAATGTTCGCAGGAGTGGCAGAGGGGGTTCTGGTGCTCTGAGTCTGACAACTGCCAGCGCCAGCTTGCTACAAACAGGAGTGGTGGTGGGGGTGGAGGCCTCAGTTGTAGAGCTGGTGGTGGTCTGCTCATCCACCATCAGCTGGAAAATGGCCACTACTCGCTGCTGCGCCTCTGCAGCGTGACTTCCCCTAACAGCTGGATGGCCAGTGGCTAGCGGCGGAATGGACACTGACGTGGCTGAACTGCTCACGGTGGCGCAATGTTGCTCCCACTCCTCTTGGCCTTGCTGCCCCTTCCCCGGCTGCCAGTGCCAGCAGACATAGTACAACTTATATGTGATGATGTCACCCGATGATGCGGGGTACTTGTACTTTATTAAAATTGGGTCGGACTTTAAAGCAAATTAGCATGGAGTGACAGACAGTAGAGTAGAAGACAGTGCACACTAACTGTCTAACTGTCACACTGACACTGCTCAGCACAGCAGCACTTCAGTAATCTGTAGCAAGATAACACAGTACTACCCTAACAACGAACTAGCACTGCAGTTCTAACTACACAATAACACAGTAATCCTATTCCCTAACCTATACTGTAGCTAAGGCTAATAGCAGGCCAGCAGCAGGCCTGGTCTGTGCACAGCACACACAGACACAGGACCTAACTAGCAGCTGCTGCAGCACAGAGTCTGACTGTCACTGAATGAAAACAAGCTAGCTACCTAATAAACAATAGAACAATAGTGTAGTGAAGGTGTTTATCACTGAACAGCTTTAGGTTTATCACTGCAAACAGCACTTGCTAGGCTAGCAGCACTGGAGCATGTCTCTCAGTAAGCAGCAGTGGTGCTCGCCAGTGATCTCAAATTCAAATTCACCCATGATCACGGGTAGTTTTTCATGAATCCAGAACTCAAATTCCAATTTGAAGATCGATACTGATCACTAAATTGAATGTACCCGAATGCTACTCTTGAATTTGGCCGTGATCACGAATTTGGGTTGTGGTATCCAGGGGATGACATCATTGGGCCAATCAGAAGGCCCCCAGCCGCGGCCCTAGCAACTAATCAGAGGAGGGGAGCCTGGCCCTCCCCTCCTCTATATAAGGTGGAGGCCATCTTGCAGAACTCATCCTTGCTTGTGACTTGTGGTTCTGAGAGCATCTCCAGTGCTGCTGTGTCTTAGAGCAAGTGCTTTTCACCTTGTAAACCCAGCATTTTGCATCCTACACACGTTTATTACACATTGATTGTACTGATTTATAGATAGATAGTGATTTGAGTGTTATAGTTCAGTCAGCTAGTGTGTACTGTATACTGTGCTAGGCTAGTGTTAGTCTGTGTGCAGGCTAGGGCCTGCTAGCCTAGGTAGCCTTAGCCTACTAGCTTAGGTAGGTTAGGGATTATAGTTGTTGTGTACTTCTACTAGTTTAGTTAATTTGTACTGTTAGTGTGTGAGTTTATTTAGTGACACAGCTGCAGTACTGTTAGTTACTTAGCAGGCAGGTCAGCATCTGTTGTTGTGATTTTGACTGCTGCGTCTGCCTGACTTTATTGTGTGACAGACTTTTATTGTCACTGTCTGTCACTGTCACTCACACTGTAGTTATTTAGTTATCGCCAGCTACTGTAGACTACAACACTACTACTACTAGGGATTATATTTAGTAGTTGCTTGTGTACTAGTTTAGTTAATTTGTACTGTTAGTCTGTGAGTTGATTTATTGACGCAGCTGCAGTACTGCTGTGTTAGTTACTTAGGGCAGGCAGGCCAGCATCTGTTGTTGTGATTTTGACTGCTGCGCCTGCGTGCATCTGGCTGACTTTGTTGTGTGAAAGACTTTTATTGTCACTGTCTGTCACACTAGTTACTTAGTTATCGACTACTAGTCTGTGACTACTACACTACTACTAATACTACTAGTTAAAAAAAATGATTTTTTTGTCACCCTTCCAGACTCTTTATTAAAGTTTACACCCTTTCCCGCCCTATATATATATATATATATATATATTTATTTATTTTTTCCCTTGTTGTATTTGTATATTGTACAATGACTGGCAGAGGTAGAGGCACCACCAGGAGAGGCAGCGCCATTGCTGAAGCCACTGCCAGCACCAGCAGGTCTGTGACTGGTCTTCCGCCAGCCACTGACCGCAGAGTTGTGTAGGAGGGAGCAGCAGCAGCGTGTTGCGCCCATCTTTGAGACGGGTCATCGTCCCCGGCCCATTACGAAGAGTGAGGCACAGGCTGTGGTGCAAATGATGGCGGAGCAGCAAGTCACCGTTTCCAGACAGACCTCCAGCGCCAGCGAGACCAGTGCCACCACCACCACCAGCACTCCGGTTTGCAGCAGGCCTCCACCACCGCTTGAGGTCACGTCGACCCCAGCGGCCCGCCTGCCCTCACTGACCTCGCTCTTCACCCCAGGGACCGCGAGCGATTTGAGGGATGTTGTTGCCAAGTTGGGGAGGAGCTGATGGGGACATGCAAGGAGGAGGAGTTTGAGGTGGAGGAGATTGTTCTCGGCAGACAACAACCTAAATGTCATGAGGAGGAGGAGGAGGGGCCTGATGCAGGGGATGTTGGGGCAGAAGAGTTTGTTGTGGGCTCAGAGGAGATGTTTTGGGATGATGTTGAGGTGCTAGACCGTCCCTATGTGCCACCACCACCACCACAGTTGGGTGAAGGCAGCTCGTCATCGGAGGAGGAGGCATCTCTGGCACAGAGGCGTGGCAGCAGCATGGCGGCTGGCACAGGGCGTGGAAGGCAGGCTGAGAGACTGAGAGACAGTGGCACAGGCAGTGGTCAGAGCAAGACAGCCACTGCACAGTCTTCAGCAGCAGCAGCAGAAGCATCCCACCCTCCTGCTCATCCAGCATCAGCAGCAGGAGCACAGAAAGTCACTGCAAACCCCCCCCCCCCCCCCCTCGGCAGCCAGTCCTCAGTGGCCTCATCTGCTCCCTCCACAATCGCCTCCTCTTCCTCCCATGCAGGCAAACGCCGCATGGGAGGACGCCGTGTGACCAAGATTCTGCCTGCCACCAACAGGCGCATCCGGGTGCTGAATGGGTTGTTTGCCCAGGCCATGTGCTCCCAGCTCCTGTCATACTCCTTTGTGCAGGAGGGGAGTGACATGAGAACGCTCCTGCAGTATGGGATCCCGGAGTGGCAAATTCCCTGCTGCCACTACTTCTCCCACACGGCAATCCCAGCACTGCACCGTTTCGCTATGGCGAACGTGGGCCACTCGCTCGATCACGCCGTGAGTGAGCAGATCCACATTACCATGGACTCCTGGAGCAGCCATTTTGGGACAGACCGCTACCTGTCCTTCACGGCTCACTGGGTCAGCCTGGTGGAATGCACCAGCGAGGAAGCAGCAGGTCCATCCTTGGGTGCATCAGCAACACCAGTAGTTCACTATGTGGTGCCACCATGCGGGTTCAGGGGGGGAGCAGCAGCTCCCGTCGCCAAGCGACCCCGCCTCAACAGCAGCGCGAAGGCCCGCCACTGCCAAGCGCTGCTGGAGATGAGAAGCCTGGGAAAGAACAGTCTCACAGCAGTCAATGTGCTCCGCTACCTGAGGAAGCAGGAGAAGACGTGGCTGATGCCCAGAGGCCTCAGAGTCAGATTGGAGGTGTCCGACAATGCGGTCAACCTGCTGGCTGCCATCACCAGGGAACACTTGACCCACGTACCCTGCTTGGCCCACGTCCTGAACCTGGTGGTGCAGAGGTTCATGCGCACCTACCACGGGATGGACAATCTGTTGGAAGCGGCTCGGAAAATTGTTTGCAGTTTCCGGTGCTCAGCAGCTGCCACAGCAAACCTGGCCGACATTCAGCAGCGCGAGGGCCTGCCACGACACCGGCTAGTCATCGATGTGCCAACTCACTGGAATTCCACGCTGGCGATGTTGGAGTGGCTGGTTGAGCAGAGGAGGGCTGTCAACTGCTACATTGTTGAGGCCACTCTTGCCGGCACCACCAAACTCCAGCTCCTCCCCAATGCACAGTGGGGGCAGATGCAGCAGGTCTGCTTGGTGATGGCTCCCTTCCTGCAGGGAACCAACCTGGTGAGCCAGGAATGGGCATCCCACTGCCAGTGGGTGCCCTTTGTTTGTCTGCTGGACAGGGCACTTTGTGATCTGATAGATGTGGGAAAGGAGGCCCTGATCCAGCTGGAACAGCAGGCACCTGCACTTCTGCACAGGATTTTGAGTTGTTGGAGGAGGAGGAGGAGTTGGAGGTGCTGGACATTGCTGTTTAGGGGGAACAGTGGAGCACAGCAGCAGTGGTGAGAGGGTGGAGAGAGGAGGAAGAGGCTCAGGGGCCAGAGGAGGAGGAGGACGCTGACCCTGATGTCTCTGCTGGACGGTCCACCCTGTTCTCCATGGCAGCGCACATGCTGCGGTGCCTGCGCACAGACCCCAGATTTAAGCAGATGCAAGCTCAGGAGGACACCTATATCAGCATGATCCTGGACCCATGGCTGAAGGGGAAGGTGGGTCAATTCCTGCCTGCTGGAGACCCTGAGCAGCGAACAAGGGAGTTGCAGCAAATCCTTGTTCAGCGATTTTAGGAAGCCTTCCCCCAGCCTTCTACCCCCTCTGCCCAGGGCCGGTTTAAGCCACACGGGGGCCCTGGGGCAAAAGTAACCTGGGGCCCCCCTACATCCCCCCTCCCAGCGAAGTCATCCCCTGAACCGACTGCTGCCCCTCGTGGTCTCGCATAGACTTCTCTCATGGTCCCCACACATTGTGTAGCCCAGCTGCCTTGTAATAACTCACCTGTATCAGCTGCTCCATTTCGTGCTTTGCCTTCAGCCCTGCTGCCCGTGTCTCCTCCATCTAACACATGTTACGTGTAAATAACATGCACAGGGTCATAGAGGCAGGCAGCGTGGCTGAAGAGGGAGTACAGGATGGAGCTGCTGCAGGGACAGGTGAGTTATTACAAGGCAGTTGGGTAAGGGTGTAACTACATCAGGCCCCTCTGCAGAGATGTGTTGGTGGACACCCCCCTTGGACCAGAACAGAGACATACCAGCAGAATCAATCAGTAAAGAAAATAAGAGTGTCGCCCAAGAATGTCCCACAAAGCTACGTATGCTATGTTCCAACAAGCTATTCAGTCAACTATTCAGACATTTAAAAAAATCACCAGGATTGCACTTTCATTTAGCTTTCCTGTATGACAAGAAGACACAGCCAGCCAGCACTAGGGGAAGAGGGAAACAAAGGTGAATGAAGGAGGCTGGTGCACACCAAGAGGGCTTCTGCGCACTTTCAAATTGACAGTGATTTGGAAAGCGCTTGGCTAATGTTACCCTATGACAGTGTTCCCACAGCAGCGTTGTGATTTTTTCAAAATCCCAAACACACTGCATGTAGCATTTTTTTTGGGAGCGATAAATTAAAAAAAATTGCTCTGAAAATCATTTCACAAAATCGCACTCACAAATTGCTAGTTGTGATTTTGGCATGCACTAGCCCAGAGAGAGGAGAAGTGGAGTGAGACTGAGAATAGCCTGAGATGGAGCAGAGAGCTCATCTGTATTACAGTCCCACATCACACAGAGACTACTTGCCTGTAATAGGACTTCTGTCCCTGTGCTGGTCTTTCACTCAAGTCAGAAAGCAGCCCTCCTGGAGTCTAGGGACTGTCAAAAATGTTTCAACTTGTATAACACCTTATCCACACATGCAGTCATTATAACAATGGGGAGAGACCAGACAGATTTTTGCCCACGGACCCTTCAGGCAAGCTCTGCATCATGCTGTGCATATTTATGAGCTTGCCTGCCCTCTAATTGCACTTTTATCAGCTAGCCTAGAGTTTCATATTGCCTTACAACAACAAACCTGAATACACCAGACCGGCCCTAAATCACTGAAGAAAAGGCGGCCTGGGGGGAGATTACTCCCCTTCCCCCCTGGACAGTATGGGCCTGCCTGCCACTGCAGCTGAGCTGAACATGTAGGCATATGGGAGCAGTCAGAAAAACCACCTGGGGGTCCCCAGCAGAGGTCAGAGGCCCTGGGGCAATTGACCCCTTTGCCTCTATGGTAGCGCTGGCTCTGCCTCTGTCCCTGTCCAGCCAGCACAGCAGCCAGTGCCTGCAGCCAGCAGCAGCAGCAGCATCAGGCGCCCAGGAGACCTGCTGACCTTGACTAAGGCACTCTACATGACGGTAGAGCAGTTGAGAGAGGAGGTGCGTGCAGCAGCATCCTCCTCTCAAAGTCACAGCCAGCGCCTGACCCGGATGGTGGCTGACTACATGGGGTCCTTCAGCGGACTTGACACTGGCGAGGAGCCTGTGGACCCCTTGGAGTACTGGGTTGAGCACTTGCAGATCTGGAGTGAGCTGGCGCAGTACGCCCTGGAAGTCCTGTCTTGCCCCCCTTCCAGCGTGCTGTCCGAGAGGTGCTTCAGTGTGGCCAGTGGTGTGGTCACCGAGAAGCACTCTCATCTGTCCACAGAGTCCATGGACAGACTCACATTCCTGAAGAATAACCATGCCTGGATTGAAGGCACATTTCAGGCCCCTGTTGTTGGCGACAGGAGACCATAAGGCGCCTGGGAATTATTTTTGGAGAACATCAACCTTCAGTCCCCTGCTAATTTGGCCTGTTTTTTCTTTAGGCGCTGTGGTACCACCACTAGGTGCCATGGCCTAGGCTGTCTGCTGCCATATATGTCCTTCTGACTGCTGCTGCATTAAACCTCCTGTCTGTGTTCCCACCACCACCACCACCAGGGTCCACTCCGTTATGCGCTGCTGCCACTAGCTATTTTACACACCCTCAAAATACCTACTACTACTAGTACTGTTCTTGTGTAAAAAAAAAAAAAATCTGAGGTGTCTGGGTTGAAAACTGGGCTGTCCCAGTTGTGTATTGGACACAATGTGGGCTCCACGACTGCTGTCCAGAACCTCCTGCTGTATGGTGATTATTACAGCCGTGGTACCAACACTAGGTGCCATGGCCTGTTACATTGCCTGCTGCCACACGTCACTCCTCCTCCTCCTCCTGCTGCTGCTGCATTTAACCTCCTGCTCCTGCTCCCGCTGCCAGGGTCCGCAGAACTATGCGCTGCTGCCATGTGCCACTAGCTAGAAGAAGAAGAAGAAGAAAAAGAAGAAGAAGAAGAAGAAAAAGAAGAAGAAGAACCAGGTGAAGAAGAAGAAGAAGAACCAGGTGAAGACGAAGAAGAATCAGGTGAAGAAAAAGAAGAAGAACCAGGTGAAGAAGAAGAAGAAGAACCAGATGCCAGTGAAGAAGAAGATGATGAAGATGATGGTGATGAGAAAGAAGATGGTAAAAAAGAAAAAGAAGATGGTGAAGAAAAAGATGGAGAGAAGAAAAAGGTGAAGACGGTGAAGAAGAATAAACAAGCAAATGCAGAAAAAAAGTTTTCCATCAATTTTTTTTTCTTAATTACACCTAAATGTGGTTTCCCTTGAAAAAAAAATGCTTTAAGGCCATTTGAATTCATGATCATGACTATTACCCGAATTCAATTAGTGATCACGACTCGAATTCGAATTGAATTCTATGGTCGTGATCACGGTCAAATCCGGATTTGACCCGAACCCGAATTTGAATGTACTCAAATCGAATTTGGGTACATTCGAGCAACCCTGGTGAGCAGTCACACAAGCATGGATGGGATTTCTCATCATGGCACCCCTCCTTTATATACAGGGGGGGCTGGCCAAGGTTCCCTTCTGTGATTGGGTGCTAGGGCTTAGGATGGGAGCCCTCTGATTGGCTCAATGAGATCAGGAGGGGCTGGCCAGGGTTCCATTCTGTGATTGGTTGCTAGGGCTTAGGCTGGGACCCCTCTGATTGGCTCAATGACGTCATGGACGTCATCTCCTTAGTTACAGCATCTGGATTCGGAAATCCGTAATCAGTATCCAATCGGATTCCGGATTTCAGATAGATATCCGCATTAACTCGGATAGCGATATTCGGATTTGCACAGATATCCGGAATCCGAATCCGAGGTCAGATAGTGGAAAAAGTTTGGATTATCTGGGTAGTTCAGGTACCCGAATACTGGATGAGCATCCCTGCTGAGGGACCCCATGTAGTCAGCCACCATGCGGGTAAGCCACTGAAGTGACTGGAGGATTCTGACAACACCTGTCTGTGCAGCTCAGCTGGGGATCTGCCACTTGGGAATCCCATATGGTAGCAGTTTACACATATATCAGTCCTCCCTTTTATGGCAGGATCTGCGAACACATGGCACGGGCCAGCATCCCATTCAGCTTCCACTGTGCCTGCAGAGTCTTGGTCACATGAAAGGTCTTGCAGATCAAGCTCTGTCGCTGAACAGAACGGGAAGCTGTGGAGGGTGCTGAGAAGGCCACTGAGGACTGGCTGATGTCACCAGCCTCAATTTAGGGGGGAACAGTGAAGGGAACACTGGAGGGTTACATCTTATACATAGAAAAGTGCTCCAGTGTCCATATTAGCAACTTTCAACCACTAGTGAATGCGCTGCAACCTGGCTGGCCGCCAACATAAATACAAAATAGAAAGTTTCATAAAATACTCACTTTATATGTGAAAAGCACTCACATTATCCTTCAGGCTAATTGCGCATAGAGTATTATCACAGGCTCTCCCCCGTTGCCTGACCGGCCAGGCTCGCCGCTGTTCCAATCTGCATCTCTCACACGTTTACTCGCGATCCTCTCCGTGCTCTGCTCTGTTTTCTGGTTCATCCAAGCCCCGCTCTAGTAGTTTCATGGAGAAGGAAAGGTTTTTAGTATCCTGCGCTGCTGGAAGATTAGATATTAGCTCCAATCTTTGATTTAGGTGATTGCTCCTAGTTATTGCATAGTATGCTGCTCCTTGAAACTGGGTGGTACCAGGTGCTAGAAAACAAAAAAAGAGACAAGAGCGCTCCTATAGTGCATTAACTTGTTTTACTGCTTTAGCGCACAAATAGTTGCACTTACATCAATGATGGTTTGTATTGCGTGGGAGAGTGGCCGCCCAATGCCCATAAGCTAATCCTCCTTGTCGCGGTCTGGCCAGGACCCGGGTTTGGCTGTAGCGTGGTCTGCATTGCCCGTGCGGTGTAGCCGGAGGAGAAGGGGGCGTCTCACAGTCACGGTGTAGCCAGAGGAGAAGGGGGCGTCTCACAGTCACGGTGTAGCCGGAGGAGAAGGGGGCGTCTCACAGTCACGGTGTAGCCGGAGGAGAAGGGGGCGTCTCACAGTCACGGTGTAGCCGGAGGAGAAGGGGGCGTCTCACAGTCACGATCATGACTGTGAGACACCCCCTTCTCTTCCAGCTACACGGCACGGACAACGCGGTCCACGTTACAGCCAAACCCGGGTTTAGCTTATGGGCGGCCACTCTCACGCGCTACACAAACCATCATTGATGTAAGTGCAACTATTTGTGCGCTAAAGCAGTAAAAAAAGTGAATGCACTATAGGAGCGCTCTTGTCTCTTTTTCTGTTTCCTAGTAGTTTCATCACTGCCTCGTGACTCATCAGGAGCAGTTTTAATAGTAGTATCAGCCCTTCTAGTGAGCACTCTGGCCTTATGTCTTTAATCACTTCCCATTCCCGCCTCTTGCACGCTTTATCTACATTTCACAATGGCGTAGAAAAGTGTCTCTGTTTACTTACCGCCACTGCTCATGATCATTGCATCTCTCCCTTTCGCATTTGCCACAGTCCTGTTCCTCCATCATCGAGTAATAGAATCAGCTGTTCTCAAACCTGATCTCCATGCCTCTGATGAATCACAGCCTCCAGGTGCTCTGATTCAAAAAGCACCTGACTGTAAACAACACCTGTAACACTTAATTCCGTTTTCTATTTTTAGAACACAGAACTTAGTGTACCACCCTCTTGTGGCCGAAAAGTAAAACTACACCCAAATACAACAAAATATATTTTCACATAGAAAAATTAAATAGATTTGTATTATTTTTAGCTCCTTGCACCCCACCCCATAGTTACCAAAATAAAACACATATTAAAAAAAAAAATACACAAACTACATAAAAATTTACCTTAATCTTTTGAGGCCCACTAGCGTAAATCCTACGCCACCTTTGTGGCCCTATGTGAGAGAACGCGGAAAAGCCACCGCATGTGCTGCTGAGGAGGCGGCTGATTCTGTGTCCAATGCGGCGGTTTGCACGCGGAGGCGTGCGTCTGGTAACAGGGCAGAACGTGGAAAAGCCGCCGCATATAACAACAGCAAGGCGGCTGGTTCCGCGTCCAGCGCGGCGGTTTGCACGCGGCAGCGCGTGTCTGTTAGTGCACACATGCTTAGGAATACACGCGCGCGCTGAGAGGCAGAACTCTTATACTGGGCAAGGAGAGGTCAGCTGATCACGCCGATCAACTGACTCCAGAGCAGGATACTATTGGTTGATCAATTAGGGGTGGTGCCGGAGAGCACTACTCCATATATAGTTACTGCTGGCCAGTTTCAAGTTGTCTGCCATTGCGAACACTACGTGGAAGCACTCAGACCTTAGTCAGATCCAACAGTGTGTTTGAACCAGGTGGACCTGGGAATTCACACTGAGCCAGATTACTTGTACTGTTATTCTGTTTACGCTTAGACTAGTTCCAGGGTGTAGAGACCACGGACCTCACACCGAGACTAGGGAACTGGTGTTATCAATCTGTTATACTTCAGACTAGCTCCAGGGTGTAGAGACCACGGACCTCACACCCAGACTAGGGAACTTGTGTTATCAATCTGTTATACTTCAGACTAGTTCCAGGGTGTAGAGACCACGGACCTCACACCCAGACTAGGGAACTTGCATTATCAATCTGTTATACTTCAGACTAGTTCCAGGGTGTAGAGACCACGGACCTCACACCCAGACTAGGGAACTTGTGTTATCAATCTGTTATACTTCAGACTAGTTCCAGGGTGTAGAGACCACGGACCTCACACTAGACTAGGGAACTTGTGTTATCTATTTGTTATTCATCAGACTAGTTCCAGGGTGTAGAGACCAAGGACCTCACACCCAGAATAGGCATTGTTGATATCTGTTATGACTTTACTTCTGTCTTGACTATCCCTCTGATCTCTAATTCGGTACCTCGCATATCTGATATATTCCGTTGCCAGACCCTGCTTGCCTTGGATACCGAATCAGCCTTCTGTCTTTGTACTTTATCTGTCAGTGTGTTGCCGACCAGGCGTGCCCAACCTCGAGAGCTATCTCTTCCATTAAGAGATAGTCTCCAGATCTGATAGTGACATCCACCTTCAGGTGTCACTCACTCTCTGGTCCTTCCCATCTCCAGCCTGACTCCACCCCTTGGGGAATCTCAGGCTGCCGGAAGGTTCCTTTGTCCTCAAGAGCAGAATTCCAGGCTGTTTCTGATCACCTGCTCAGCAGGTGCATGTCTCAAAGTATTACTGTTACACCAAACACTCACATACCTTAGGTGTCCAGAGGTTAGCAATATATCTGTATTATCGGTGATTCTGCAGATCATCAATAATCAGGTATATATCTGCATTCTTGGTGATACTGCAGATCACCAATAATCAGATTCTCTCTGCGTGCTGACACCAATCGTTACACCCTATAACTCTGATGCGGCATAGGATTTATGCCGACCGCCATTTCCGCACCATTTCCGATCGTGCGCACCCAAGAGGGGAGATTAAGCTATCATATGACAGCTGACATCTCCCCTCAGTGATCAGGAGCCATTGCATATGGCTTCTGATCACGTGATCACTACGATCGCCCGCTGATCGTAGTGGCCACTGCAAGGGCTGCGGCGGAAAGGGGGAAGAAGATGATCCACTCACCTTCCTGATGTTCCTCCGACGATCGGCGCTCCCCTCCACTCTGGCTGGCATCTCCGCTCGCTCTGAAGTCAGTGCCGGGTCCCGGCTTGATGACGTCATCAAGCCGCGACCCGGAACTGAGCAGCAGTACGAACAGAGATGCCGGCCAGAGTGGAGGGGTCTACTGGAGCCTGGAAGGTGAGTAAAGGCTGCTGGCTACAGGGGGGACATCTGGCTACAGGGGGGACACACAGCCTAGAATTCCACACTGGGGATCCGGCTGCCTTACCCCCACAAACGTGCCCGCCTGCATGCAAATTAATTTGGCCCTTAAGGAGGGTTAGGCAGCTGGTCCCCACTAGGTTAAGCACTTTTTTTTAATATGTATGTCATGAGGGCATATTACTCTAAATAAAGGCTTGTAATTGTTATAGTATGAAAATAAAACACTAAGGGCTTGATTCACTAACCGGCACTAAGTGTTAGCGCCGGTGTGAAAAGCCCTTTTTGGCCGCTAGTGTGCGCAAAGCGCGGGTGCATCGATATTAGTGCGCGGTGCGATAATAATGTTGCACCGCTGGTCCTTAAAAATCGCACCCGGTGTGACAAAAATGATGCATCGGGTGCCCCCGAAGTGGCGCATCATATCGCTGCTTAACAGGCACCCGATGTGTAATTTTTGTCGCATCGGGTGTGACTTTTAAGGACCAGCAATGCGCACTATTACCCGCGCAGCGCTCTGTGCGTGCAATGAGCGGGATTATTTCAACTGTGTGGGCGCAAACCACCTAACGCCGTGGTTTGCACACACTAACACTTATGGCACACTAACCGGCTTTTCCAGGTTTGCCATAGTTTTCCTCCCCAGCATCAAGTGTCTCTTAATCTCATGGCTACAGTCTACAAGTTTTACAGATTTCATTGGAGCAGATTATTTGACTTTAGTTTTCTTGATGTGAAAATGCCGATATTGTTTTTGCATTCATTTTTGTGAAAATAATGTAAAATCTGACTTTTGAGTGAAAATGGCATCTAAAATCATTTTGTATGAACTTTTAGAATACTTAGGCACTGTGGATACTCCTGCTTTATCCCAAGTAGATAGGAATCTTCTTGATAAAGACATTATTATAGAGGAAGTACAAAATGCCATAGCAGGCCTCAAACCACACAAATCTCCGGGACCAGACGGGCTCCCCTCGGAATTTTATCACGCATATAGCGGCACACTGACCCCTAAACTGACTAATATTTTCAATAACATTTTTCAGGGTGAGTCTCTCCCTTCCTCCTCTGAGGCGATAATAATAATAATTTTAAAACCAGGGAAATACCCCTATCAATGCAGCTCTTATAGACTGATCTCACTCTTAAATGTGGATGCTAATCGCTTACAACCGATTATACCATCCCTAATCCACTGTGACCAGTCCGGGGTTATGCCACATAAAGGAACAGACATCAATCTACTTCGACTATACACTAATATTTGTATCCCCGATGGTACCTCTGGGCGCCGGGTGGTGGCTTCTCTTGATACCGAAAAAGCCTTTGATTCTATGGAGTGGGCCTTCCTTTGGCATCTACTAGAGCAGTATGGCTTTGGCCCTCTAAGTTTACATCATTAATCAGAGCCCTTTACTCTTCACCTACAGCACGCATAAAAACGGGAGATGTAATATCCAGCCCGTTCAGGCTTCATAGAGGCACTCGTCAGGGATGCCCCCTCTCGCCATATTTATTTGCCCTGGCTATAGAGTCAATGGCCATACTGGTCAGGGAGTCTGAGAGATTATCGGGTATACAAGTCGGCTCCATTGAGGAACAAATCTCACTATATGCTGATGATACTCTCCTATATCTTGGAGACCCAGATTCCTCCTTAGTGGAAGCATTAGAAATTATAAGGACCTTTGGGATTTACTCGGGGTTACGGATTAACGGCGAAAAATCGGTAATAATGCAGATAGACAATTTTCCCATAAATACTTCAAACTCTCCTCTTACATGGGTCAAGACATTTAAGTATCTCAGGGTGCATATTACTGCTTCGTCCAGCTGATTTCTTTGAAATGAATGTCCTTCCTATTATGCAAAACTTCAAACGGAAAATTACTATATGGAAAAGTCTCCCACTCTCCCTGATTGGCCACATTAATCTATTCAAAATGATCTTCCTTCCAAAATTCCTATATATCTTTCGCCAAGCGCCCGTTAGAATCCCCAAAAACTTCTTTTGCACCCTTAATTCTCTTATAATTACATTTATACTGTGTGGCATGATCAGCCCCCTAGGATAGCGCTATCTACACTCCAATTGCCGAGCAACCATGGTGGGCTAGCTCTCCCGAACCTATACTTATATTACTGTGCTGCAGTATTGGTGTCTGTACGCTGGTGGTTTGCGCAAGACACATATAACCCGGCGGTCGCAGTGGAAGCTGCCAGATTGGGATCGTATGAGAGGCTCACCCTGTTAGTCATGAACTTAGTAGAGGAATCTGTAAGATTGGAATTTATTGAACATCTGGCCGTGTTTGTTCCCATTGAGTTCATGATTAGTGATGCTATTAATCTATGCATATGCATAATTACGCATCTTAGTTGATGCTTACGTATCGTTGTTTCAATTCGTAGTTCCAAAATTACGCTTACGAATTTACATGTAACGTAGTACCGCTATGCGTAATTATGGCCGTCTACTATGCCTAGACCACATGTGTATTGCGAAGTTAACTACGCATGTGTTAATGCGTCTATTTTTACGCGTAAGGATGTTCATGCGTATAAAAATATGCATTGGACAGGGGAATGTACGCTTAGTAGATCTCCACGCATGCGTATTTCATGGGTTAATGCGCATACAACTACGTTATGAATTACGTATAATTTTGTAGATTAACTACTATACGACCGCGTCACGCCGATGGGCATGGCCGCGGCGGCAGCCCCAGGACTGCCTAATGCCGATCGGCGTAAAGTTCTTGGGCAGCAGTTTGCAGGAGATCACGCACAGGCTGCGTGTGAATCTCCTGCTTGGTAGGCGGAAGCCACTTGGTAGCCGCTCGGAGACTTTTAGACGGCGTGTAATTGCGGAAAATTATGTGCAATTCCAGCGTACCGTAGAATGCTCCTTACGATCATTGCTATTCAGGATAGAGTAGTGTTCAAATCTTTTTCCCACAGAAGTTAATAGCCAACTGTTGCAAACTACAGAGGCAGAAGAGTCTCAATCTTCTAACTGTAATATTAAATACTTAACGCAGGAAGAAGTGAAGGCAAGACTAAATAAATTAAAAATAGACAAGGCACCTGGCCCGGATGGCATGCATCCTCGGGTCCTAAGGGAATTAAGTTCAGTTATAGATAAACCCCTTTATCTTATCTTTTGTGACTCTCTTGCAACTGGCAGAGTCCCAGTGGATTGGCGTACAGCCCACGTTTTCCCATTATTTAAGAAGGGCAAAAAATCAGATCCAGGAAATTATAGACCTGTAAGCTTAACATCAGTTGTATGCAAACTATTTGAGGGGTTACTAAGAGATACTATACATGACTTCATAGTAGAAAATAATCTTATTTCTCAGCATCAACATGGGTTTACTAAAGACAGGTCCTGTTTGACTAACATGCTCAGCTTTTATGAGGTAGTGAATGCTAATATGGATATTGGGAATGCTGTTGATGTGATATACTTGGACTTTGCAAAGGCCTTCGACACTGTTCCCCACAAAAGTCTGGTGCAAAAGTTGAGGATGCAAGGACTGGGGAAGAGTCTGTGTTCATGGATAGGGAACTGGCTAATGGACAGAAAACAAAGAGTTGTGGTCAATGGATCGTACTCAAAATGGGAGACTGTTAGCAGTGGGGTCCCACAGGGGTCTGTTCTGGGTCCAGTGCTCTTCAATTTATTTATTAATGACCTAGTGGATGCTATAGTGAGCAATGTTGCTATTTTTGCAGATGATACAAAATTGTGCAGAATAATCAACTCTCAGGAAGATAGTGTCATATTGCAACAGGATCTGGATAGGATGGCTATATGGGCACATAAATGGCAGATGAAATTCAATGTTGACAAATGTAAAGTCATGCATTTTGGACGTACTAATCAAACTTGGAGAAGGACTTAGGAGTACTCATCGACAACAAGTTAAATAATCGTACTCAATGCCAAGCCGCTGTAGCTAAAGCTAACAAAATTTTGGGATGCATTAAAAGGGAAATAAAAACTCGAGATGCTAGCATAATATTGCCCCTGTTTAACTCTCTAGTAAGGCCACATCTGGAATATGGAATTCAGTTCTGGGCACCACATTACAAAAAAGATATTGCAGTTTTAGAGCAGGTGCAGAGACGAGCAACAAAATTGATACGTGGGATGGAAGGTCTCACTTATCAAGAAAGGTTAGATAAACTGGGTTTATTTAGTCTAGAGAAAAGACGCCTTAGAGGGGATCTAATTAACATGGATAAATACATCAGAGGGCAATATAATAGCTTGGCAGATGAGCTTTTTGTCCCTAGGCCTTCTCTAAGGACTAGAGGACATGATCTGCGCATGGAGGAAAAACGTTTTAGCCATTTATTTAGGAAAGGGTTCTTTACAGTAAGGGCCTGTTTCCACTACACGCAGATTCTGCATGCAGAAAACTGACTCCAATGAATGCCTATGGGAAATCTGCATCAGAAAAATTGCGTTCAGTGGAAACAGGCCCATAGGCTTTCACTGGAGTCAGTTTTCTGCATGCAGAATCTGCGTGTAGTGGAAACAGGCCCTAAGAGTGATTAAGATGTGGAATGCATTGCCACAAGAAGTCGTTATGGCAAACTCTATACCTGCATTTAAAGGGGGCTTAGATGCTTTCCTTGCGTTGAAAGACATTCATGGCTACAATTACTAGGTAATGCCTAATGATGTTGATCCAGGGATTTTATCTGATTGCCATCTGGAGTCGGGAAGGAATTTTTCCCTTTAGGGGCTAATTGGACCATGCCTTGTAAGGTTTTTTTCGCCTTCCTCTGGATCAGCAGGGATATGTGAGGGAGCAGGCTGGTTTTGTGCCTTCCTCTGGATCAGCAGGGATATGTGAGGGAGCAGTCTGGTGTTGTGCCTTCCTATGGATCAGCGGGGATATGTGAGGGAGCAGGCTGGTGTTGTGCCTTCCTCTGGATCAGCAGGGGTATGTGAGGGTGCAGGCTGGTGTTGTACCTTCCTCTGGATCAGCAGGGATATGTGAGGGAGCAGACTGGTGTTGTGCCTTCCTCTGGATCAGCAGGGATATGTGAGGGAGCAGGCTGGTGTTGTGCCTTCCTATGGATCAGCGGGGATATGTGAATGAGCAGGCTGGTGTTGTGCCTTCCTCTGGATCAGCAGGGATATGTGAGGGTGCAGGCTGGTGTAGTACCTTCCCCTGGATCAGCAGGGATATGTGAGGGTGCAGGCTGGTGTTGTGCCTTCCTCTGGATCAGCAGGGATATGTGAGGGAGCAGGCTGGTGTTGTGCCTTCCTCTGGATCAGCAGGGGTATGTGAGGGTGCAGGCTGGTGTTGTACCTTCCTCTGGATCAGCAGGGATATGTGAGGGAGCAGGCTGGTGTTGTGCCTTCCTCTGGATCAGCAGGGATATGTGAGGGAGCAGGCTGGTGTTGTGCCTTCCTCTGGATCAGCAGGGATATGTGAGGGAGCAGGCTGGTGTTGTGCCTTCCTCTGGATCAGCAGGGATATGTGAGAGCGCAGGCTGGTGTTGTACCTTCCTCTGGATCAGCAGGGATATGTGAGGGAGCAGGCTGGTGTTGTGCCTTCCTCTGGATCAGCAGAGATATGTGAGGGTGCAGGCTGGTGTTGTGCCTTCCTCTGGATCAGCAGGGATATGTGAGGGAGCAGGCTGGTGTTGTGCCTTCCTCTGGATCAGCAGGGATATGTGAGGGAGCAGGCTGGTGTTGTGCCTTCCTCTGGATCAGCAGGGATATGTGAGGGAGCAGGCTGGTGTTGTGCCTTCCTCTGGATCAGCAGGGATATGTGAGGGTGCAGGCTGGTGTTGTGCCTTCCTCTGGATCAGCAGGGATATGTGAGGGGGCAGGCTGGTGTTGTACCTTCCTCTGGATCAGCAGGGATATGTGAGGGAGCAGGCTGGTGTTGTGCCTTCCTCTGGATCAGCAAGGATATGTGAGGGAGCAGGCTGGGGTTGTGCCTTCCCCTGGATCAGCAGGGATATGTGAGGGAGCAGGCTGGTGTTGTGCCTTCCTCTGGATCAGCAGGGATATGTGAGGGAGCAGGCTGGTGTTGTGCCTTCCTCTGGATCAGCAGGGATATGTGAGGGAGCAGGCTGGTGTTGTGCCTTCCCCTGGATCAGCAGGGATATGTGAGTGTGCAGGCTGGTGTTGTGCCTTCCTCTGGATCAGCAGGGATATGTGAGGGTGCAGGCTGGTGTTGTGCCTTCCTCTGGGTCAGCAGGGATATGTGAGGGGCAGGCTGGTGTTGTACCTTCCTCTGGATCAGCAAGAATATGTGAGGGTGCAGGCTGGTGTTGTACCTTCCTCTGGATCAGCAGGGATATGTGAGGGAGCAGGCTGGTGTTGTACCTTCCTCTGGATCAGCAGGGATATGTGAGGGAGCAGGCTGGTGTTGTGCCTTCCTCTGGATCAGCAGGGATATATGAGGGTGCAGGCTGGTGTTGTGCTTTCCTCTGCATCAGCAGGGATATGTGAGGGAGCAGGCTGGTGTTGTACCTTCCTCTGGATCAGCAGGGATATGTGAGGGAGCAGGCTGGTGTTGTGCCTTCCTCTGGATCAGCAGGGATATGTGAGGGAGAAGGCTGGTGTACCTTCCTCTGGATCAACAGGGATATGTGAGGGTGCAGGCTGGTGTTGTGCCTTCCTCTGGATCAGCAGGGATATGTGAGGGAGCAGGCTGGTGTTGTACCTTCCTCTGGATCAGCAGGGATATGTGAGGGTGCAGGCTGGTGTTGTGCCTTCCTCTGGATCAGCAGAGATATGTGAGGGTGCAGGCTGGTGTTGTGCCTTCCTCTGGATCAGCAGGGATATGTGAGGGAGCAGGCTGGTGTTGCGCCTTCCTCTGGATCAGCAGGGATATGTGAGGGTGCAGGCTGGTGTTGTACCTTCCTCTGGATCAGCAGGGATATGTGAGGGAGCAGGCTGGTGTTGTGCCTTCCTCTGGATCAGCAGGGACATGTAAGGGAGCAGGCTGGTGTTGTGCCTTCCTCTGGATCAGCAGGGATATGTGAGGGTGCAGGCTGGTGTTGTACCTTCCTCTGGATCAGCAGGGATATGTGAGGGTGCAGGCTGGTGTTGTACCTTCCTCTGGATCAGCAGGGATATGTGAGGGAGCAGGTTGGTGTTGGGCCTTCCTCTGGATCAGCAGGGATATGTAAGGGTGCAGGCTGGTGTTGTGCCTTCCTCTGGATCAGCAGGGATATGTGAGGGAGCAGGCTGGTGTTGGGCCTTCCTCTGGATCAGCAGGGATATGTGAGGGTACAGGCTGGTGTTGTGCCTTCCTCTGGATCAGCAGTGATATGTAAGGGTGCAGGCTGGTGTTGTGCCTTCCTCTGGATCAGCAGGGATATGTGAGGGAGCAGGCTGGTGTTGGGCCTTCCTCTGGATCAGCAGGGATATGTGAGGGTGCAGGCTGGTGTTGTACCTTCCTCTGGATCAGCAGGGATATGTGAGGGAGCAGGCTGGTGTTGGGCCTTCCTCTGGATCAGCAGGGATATGTGAGGGTGCAGGCTGGTGTTGTGCCTTCCTCTGGATCAGCAGGGATATGTGAGGGTGCAGGCTGGTGTTGTGCCTTCCTCTGGATCAGCAGGGATATGTGAGGGAGCAGGCTAGTGTTGTGCCTTCCTCTGGATCAGCAGGGATATGTGAGGGTGTAGGCTGGTGCTGTGCCTTCCTCTGGATCAGCAGGGATATGTGAGGGAGCAGGCTGGTGTTGTGCCTTCCTCTGGATCAGCAGGGATATGTGAGGGAGCAGGCTGGTGTTGTACCTTCCTCTGGATCAGCAGGGATATGTGAGGGAGCAGGCTGGTGTTGTACCTTCCTCTGGATCAGCAGGGATATGTGAGGGTGCAGGCTGGTGTTGTACCTTCCTCTGGATCAGCAGGGATATGTGAGGGAGCAGGCTGGTGTTGTGCCTTCCTCTGGATCAGCAGGGATATGTGAGGGAGCAGGCTGGTGTTGTGCCTTCCTCTGGATCAGCAGGGATATGTGAGGGAGCAGGCTGGTGTTGTGCCTTCCTCTGGATCAGCAGGGATATGTGAGGGAGCAGGCTGGTGTTGTACCTTCCTCTGGATCAGCAGGGATATGTGAGGGAGCAGGCTGGTGTTGTACCTTCCTCTGGATCAGCAGGGATATGTGAGGGTGCAGGCTGGTGTTGTACCTTCCTCTGGATCAGCAGGGATATGTGAGGGAGCAGGCTGGTGTTGTGCCTTCCTCTGGATCAGCAGGGATATGTGAGGGTGCAGGCTGGTGTTGTGCCTTCCCCTGGATCAGCAGGGATATGTGAGGGTGCAGGCTGGTGTTGTGCCTTCCTCTGGATCAGCAGGGATATGTGAGGGTGCAGGCTGGTGTTGTGCCTTCCTCTGGATCAGCAGGGATACGTGAGGGTGCAGGCTGGTGTTGTGCCTTCCCCTGGATCAGCAGGGATATGTGAGGGTGCAGGCTGGTGTTGTACCTTCCTCTGGATCAGCAGGGATATGTGAGGGAGCAGGCTGGTGTTGTGCCTTCCTCTGGATCAGCAGGGATATGTGAGGGTGCAGGCTGGTGTTGTGCCTTCCCCTGGATCAGCAGGGATATGTGAGGGTGCAGGCTGGTGTTGTGCCTTCCTCTGGATCAGCAGGGATATGTGAGGGTGCAGGCTGGTGTTGTGCCTTCCTCTGGATCAGCAGGGATATGTGAGGGTGCAGGCTGGTGTTGTGCCTTCCTCTGGATCAGCAGGGATATGTGAGGGTGCAGGCTGGTGTTGTGCCTTCCCCTGGATCAGCAGGGATATGTGAGGGTGCAGCCTGGTGTTGTGCCATCCTCTGGATCAGCAGGGATATGTGAGGGGGCAGGCTGGTGTTGTGCCTTCCTCTGGATCAGCAGGGATATGTGAGGGAGCAGACTGGTGTTGTGCCTTCCTCTGGATCAGCAGGGATATGTGAGGGAGCAGGCTGGTGTTGTGCCTTCCTCTGGATCAGCAGGGATATGTGAGGGTGCAGCCTGGTGTTGTGCCATCCTCTGGATCAGCAGGGATATGTGAGGGGGCAGGCTGGTGTTGTGCCTTCCTCTGGATCAGCAGGGATATGTGAGGGAGCAGACTGGTGTTGTGCCTTCCTCTGGATCAGCAGGGATATGTGAGGGAGCAGGCTGGTGTTGTGCCTTCCTCTGGATCAGCAGGGATATGTGAGGGAGCAGGCTGGTGTTGTGCCTTCCTCTGGATCAGCAGGGATATGTGAGGGAGCAGGCTGGGGTTGTCCCTTCCTCTGGATCAGCAGGGATATGTGAGGGAGCAGGCTGGTGTTGTGCCTTCCTCTGGATCAGCAGGGATATGTGAGGGAGCAGGCTGGGGTTGTCCCTTCCTCTGGATCAGCAGGGATATGTGAGGGAGCAGGCTGGTGTTGTGCCTTCCTCTGGATCAGCAGGGATATGTGAGGGAGCAGGCTGGTGTTGTGCCTTCCTCTGGATCAGCAGGGATATGTGAGGGGGCAGGCTGGTGTTGTGCCTTCCTCTGGATCAGCAGGGATATGTGAGGGTGCAGACTGGTGCTGTGCCTTCCTCTGGATCAGCAGAGATGTGTGAGGGAGCAGGCTGGTGTTGTGCCTTCCTCTGGATCAGCAGGGATATGTGAGGGTGCAGGCTGGTGTTGTGCCATCCTCTGGATCAGCAGGGATATGTGAGGGGGCAGGCTGGTGTTGTGCCATCCTCTGGATCAGCAGGGATATGTGAGGGGGCAGGCTGGTGTTGTGCCTTCCTCTGGATCAGCAGGGATATGTGAGGGAGCAGACTGGTGTTGTGCCATCCTCTGGATCAGCAGGGATATGTGAGGGGGCAGGCTGGTGTTGTGCCTTCCTCTGGATCAGCAGGGATATGTGAGGGGGCAGGCTGGTGTTGTGCCTTCCTCTGGATCAGCAGGGATATGTGAGGGTGCAGCCTGGTGTTGTGCCATCCTCTGGATCAGCAGGGATATGTGAGGGGGCAGACTGGTGTTGTGCCTTCCTCTGGATCAGCAGGGATATGTGAGGGAGCAGGCTGGTGTTGTGCCTTCCTCTGGATCAGCAGGGATATGTGAGGGTGCAGCCTGGTGTTGTGCCATCCTCTGGATCAGCAGGGATATGTGAGGGGGCAGGCTGGTGTTGTGCCTTCCTCTGGATCAGCAGGGATATGTGAGGGAGCAGACTGGTGTTGTGCCTTCCTCTGGATCAGCAGGGATATGTGAGGGAGCAGGCTGGTGTTGTGCCTTCCTCTGGATCAGCAGGGATATGTGAGGGAGCAGGCTGGGGTTGTCCCTTCCTCTGGATCAGCAGGGATATGTGAGGGAGCAGGCTGGTGTTGTGCCATCCTCTGGATCAGCAGGGATATGTGAGGGAGCAGGCTGGTGTTGTGCCTTCCTCTGGATCAGCAGAGATGTGTGAGGGAGCAGGCTGGTGTTGTGCCTTCCTCTGGATCAGCAGGGATATGTGAGGGTGCAGACTGGTGTTGTGCCTTCCTCTGGATCAGCAGGGATATGTGAGGGAGCAGGCTGGTGTTGTGCCTTCCTCTGGATCAGCAGGGATATGTGAGGGTGCAGCCTGGTGTTGTGCCATCCTCTGGATCAGCAGGGATATGTGAGGGGGCAGGCTGGTGTTGTGCCTTCCTCTGGATCAGCAGGGATATGTGAGGGAGCAGACTGGTGTTGTGCCTTCCTCTGAATCAGCAGGGATATGTGAGGGAGCAGGCTGGTGTTGTGCCTTCCTCTGGATCAGCAGGGATATGTGAGGGAGCAGGCTGGGGTTGTCCCTTCCTCTGGATCAGCAGGGATATGTGAGGGAGCAGGCTGGTGTTGTGCCATCCTCTGGATCAGCAGGGATATGTGAGGGAGCAGGCTGGTGTTGTGCCTTCCTCTGGATCAGCAGGGATATGTGAGGGAGCAGGCTGGGGTTGTCCCTTCCTCTGGATCAGCAGGGATATGTGAGGGAGCAGGCTGGTGTTGTGCCTTCCTCTGGATCAGCAGGGATATGTGAGGGAGCAGGCTGGGGTTGTCCCTTCCTCTGGATCAGCAGGGATATGTGAGGGAGCAGGCTGGTGTTGTGCCTTCCTCTGGATCAGCAGGGATATGTGAGGGAGCAGGCTGGTGTTGTGCCTTCCTCTGGATCAGCAGGGATATGTGAGGGGGCAGGCTGGTGTTGTGCCTTCCTCTGGATCAGCAGGGATATGTGAGGGTGCAGGCTGGTGTTGTGCCTGCCTCTGGATCAGCAGGGATATGTGAGGGAGCAGGCTGGTGTTGTGCCTTCCTCTGGATCAGCAGGGATATGTGAGGGGGCAGGCTGGTGTTGTGCCTTCCTCTGGATCAGCAGGGATATGTGAGGGAGCAGGCTGGTGTTGTACCTTCCTCTGGATCAGCAGAGATGTGTGAGGGAGCAGGCTGGTGTTGTGCCTTCCTCTGGATCAGCAGGGATATGTGAGGGAGCAGGCTGGTGTTGTGCCTTCCTCTGGATCAGCAGGGATATGTGAGGGAGCAGGCTGGTGTTGTACCTTCCTCTGGATCAGCAGAGATGTGTGAGGGAGCAGGCTGGTGTTGTGCCTTCCTCTGGATCAGCAGGGATATGTGAGGGTGCAGACTGGTGTTGTGCCATCCTCTGGATCAGCGGGGATATGTGAGGGAGCAGGCTGGTGTTGTGCCTTCCTCTGGATCAGCAGGGATATGTGAGGGTGCAGGCTGGTGTTGTGCCTTCCCCTGTATCAGCAGGGATATGTGAGGGAGCAGGCTGGTGTTGTGCCTTCCTCTGGATCAGCAGGGATATGTGAGGGAGCAGGCTGGTGTTGTGCCTTCCTCTGGATCAGCAGGGATATGTGAGGGTGCAGGCTGGTGTTGTGCCTTCCTCTGGATCAGCAGGGATATTTGAGGGAGCAGGCTGGTGTTGTGCCTTCCTCTGGATCAGCAGGGATATGTGAGGGTGCAGGCTGGTGTTGTACCTTCCTCTGGATCAGCAGGGATATGTGAGGGTGCAGGCTGGTGTTGTGCCTTCCTCTGCATCAGCAGCGATATGTGAGGGAGCAGGCTGGTGTTGTACCTTCCTCTGGATCAGCAGGGATATGTGAGGGCGCAGTATGGTGTTGTGCCTTCCTCTGGATCAGCAGGGATATGTGAGGGTACAGGCTGGTGTTGTGCCTTCCTCTGGATCAGCAGGGATATGTGAGGGAGCAGGCTGGTGTTGTGCCTTCCTCTGGATCAGCAGGGATATGTGAGGGAGCAGGCTGGTGTTGTGCCTTCCTCTGGATCAACAGGGATATGTGAG
The DNA here is from genome assembly GCF_040937935.1 of Hyperolius riggenbachi. Classification (NCBI taxonomy): domain Eukaryota; kingdom Metazoa; phylum Chordata; class Amphibia; order Anura; family Hyperoliidae; genus Hyperolius; species Hyperolius riggenbachi. The sequence goes on from NC_090647.1 coordinate 8,596,865, forward strand.
GGAGCAGGCTGGTGTTGTGCCTTCCTCTGGATCAGCAGAGATGTGTGAGGGAGCAGGCTGGTGTTGTGCCTTCCTCTGGATCAACAGGGATATGTGAGGGAGCAGGCTGGTGTTGTGCTTTATACTGGTTGAACTTGATGGACGTATGTCTTTTTTCAACCAAAATAACTATGTAACTATGTAACTTTAATAGAACCATTGTAGTTAGCTCATTGAGCATATATATATGATATTGGTTGTACGATTTGTTTATGCTTTTGGCAATGTGATTCCAAGGGAGAAGAGGAAATACTTGCTTCACTTAACCAGTTTGTAGTGATAAAGTTGAGAAAACCTTAAAAGCTCTCTCAAGGGTATGTTAGGTTTCTCCCTTAAATATGATAGTAGTAAAAATGTTTCTGTACCGTGTTAGGCAAACAATTTATGTAGGTAGAAGACTTTTACAAGACTTTTTTCTACTTACATCCCTTAAATATGAAAATGTAATGAGTTTTCCTTTAATGATAGATCATTACAGGAATGGAGACCATTTGAAGACCACCATTCCCAGCTATCTGGTTGCATTCTGGGGGGAATGAGGGCTGTAGTGATAGTAGCTAGCTTAGAGGGTTTGGAGAATTGGAGCATAGTTTGTATGTATATTTTAACTAGATGAAAGCCCCCCCATTTAGAAGCGTGCACTAGGCTTTCGCCGCAACCCGCACACTGCCTCTCTCCCTCCGCAATGTCTGCACTCACATGGCCGCGCTGCACACGCCCACAACCCGCTACACGCATGATGCCAGACGCGTGCACATGCCCACATGCAGCTATGAGCATACACCACTGAGAACCTGCGCACACACGCCCGCCCCCCTGCACCCATCCTCTCCTGTCCCAAGTCTGCCCGTGTGCCGCACATGCGCACTGGCGCAAGGACACAGGGACATGAGACGACGCAGGTTCGCAGGGGTTTTATTATACAGGATCTGTTCCACAACTTAAAGAGGAACTCCAGCCTAAACAAACATACTGTCATTAAGTTACATTAGTTATGTTAATTAAAATAGATAGGTAATATAATCTCTTACTTACCCTGTTTTAAAAGAACAAGCAAATGTTTGATTTCATGATGGCAGCCATCTTTTTGGTTGAAAGGAGGTGACAGGGAGCATGACAAACAGTTCCAACTGTCCCGTGTCCTGAGCACCTCTCCCAGTTGCTAGGCAACGTGAATAACAACATAGGAAATCCCATCATGTTCTGCACAGCATCAGGGAAAAAAAGGCCCGGGCTTTTTTTTCTTTGATGGGTGGAGCTTAGATAAAAATGCAGCTAAAAATGATGCTTTGGTAAGAAAAACAAAGTTCTGATGCTGTGAAACTGATAAAGAAACACCAAGCCTTTTCAGTTCTGCTGAGTAGATTTTTAGTCCGGAGGTTCACTTTAAAGGAATATTTAAGTCTGAAAAAAAAAATGATGTTAACTGACCTGGGGCTTCTTGCAGCCCCCTGGAGTCCTCATGTGCCCACAACATCCTCCTAGTCCTCTTCGACCCATCGCCATGAGTTGCACATGCGCAGCCCGAGCAGCGCACACCCCGAGCAACACGCTTAGACTTACATGGGATGAGAGAAACGTGGCAAACAAATATGGGAGTGGCATATGTTTGATGAGATCTTGAATTTCCCCTCAGTTTTTTTGTCACTAGAGGTGAAACTTACATGTTGGCTTGTGTTCGCTTGGGGACTTTCACGTTCACAACTGTGCAAGGTGTGTTAGCTAAAGCCAGATGGGCTGGAATGGTTAATAAGGATGAAGTGAGCTCCAGTGTTCCCATTTGCTTGTATACACATAGAGATGAGCATAATGACTTAATTGCGATTTCGCGAAGTTTCGCGTAATTAGTGTAATTACGATTATGGCCGTAAGTACATAATCGTAATGAAGAAGGATTTCGCGAAATTCTGCGTAAGCGTAATTTTCGCGTAATTTTCGCATTACAGTGGGTATCGCAAAATTACGTTTGCCTTGCGTGCAACCGTTTGTAAGCGTAGTTACATAACGTAATTTCGCGATAGTTCATATTACTGTAAGCGTTAATTTTCGCGGCGTTTTTGCGTTACGGTGGGTATCGCAAAATTACGTTTGTCTTGCATGCAAACGTTTGTAAGCGTAGTTTACACCCTTGAACTGCGCATGCTTAGTTTTTACATTATTTAACGCGAAAAAGCGTGTATATGCGAAAATTTGTTAGCGTTCGTCTGACTACCGCTGATTCGCTTCTGATTGGCTAATGCGAACAAGTAATTTTTTTATAGCTAACAAGTAATTACAAAATTCGCGAAATTACGAAGAAATGTGAAATTACGGTATGGTTTAACGCGAAATTACGTTATGGTTTAACGCGAAATTACGTTATGAACGAAACGCGAAATTACGCGTTGAAAATTACGCTTACAGTATTTTCAATTACGATTTTAATGGCAATTACGCTACCATAATTTCGCATCGTAATAGCAAATTTTGCATGCGTAATTATAGTAACGCGAAATTTCGAAAATTTCGGCTCAACCCTATATACACACTGTCCAGGAAATGTGCCCATCACTAGTCAGCACCATGCTTGGTTTTGTCTTGCTCTTCCCATGGTGGTGTGTTCCATTTTCTATGTCCATTAGAGGATTTACATACATATGTGTGGTGTGGTTTTAGATATTCTGGGAAAATGGAAAAAATAAATGGTATCCGTAAAGTTTTTCAATGAGACGGGTGTGGTTCCCAACAGTCTAGTCATGGCCGGATTTGAGGAAAAGCCGGGAAGGCCATGGTCTAGGGCGCCAGGAAGCAAGGGGGTGCTCAGGACCAGGGGAGACACAGTGAGTGTGGTGTGGTTGACAGTGGAGTGGTAGAATGTGCCAATCCAGCCCTGAGGCTAGCCAGCGCTATTGGGCCAGTCTCCAGGCTAGTCATGTTTATTATATCTTTGTTTATAGTAATGTTTGGGTAGAATAAACCTTTATAGCATTACTATTACAAGCCAGCGCCATTTTCAGCCATATCAAGAAGTAAATACTACCGGCTCTCCGGGATTCGTAGCCGTATCACTGGGGGTGGGGACTGACAGATTTCTCAAACGCCACCTTGATAATGATGAGAATACTGCGTGCTCATGATATGGTTAGCGAGTATATGTATAAAGGATCAGCGTCAGAGAGAAAAAAGAAAATTGCATCAGGCACTGCAGTTGATTCTGTTTTATTTTTTGTATTAAAAAGCTTTATTGAGCAGATCAACAGATATACAAAGCTTTTGAAAGCAGAGCAAATAAAACACAAGGTAGTAACATACCAACTAAACATCAAGAAAAAATAATAAGGAGGAGCATCCGAAGGACATAGTGTGGATAGTTGGACCATCCGGCCTGGGAAATGGGGTATCTGGTACCTCCTTCTGAGATCCCAGGGGTCAGTCCGTCCTATCTGCCCTTGATATGAGATTATATTGCTCCCTCTAACACATACATAAAACTATATATATAAAAAAAAAAAAAAAAACATACATAAAAACAAGAAACAGGGAAAAAAAAGAAAAAACTAGCTATCGAGATACATTCCTGCATATGGTATCTGGATACAAGCATCCTGAATAATTACAATCCTGTACATCATTCTATGATAAATGAACACATATGTCCAAGGGAAGTTAAGAACTCCTATATGCTTTCCAAGATTCCCAAATGAGATCAAATCTTGTCATATTCTCAATACTATAGAAAAATATCCGATCCATTATCATCATTAGGTCCAGACGTTGAGTAACTAGTGATAATTCTAGATCTGTGGATTTCCATTTGAAGGCTATTGACCACTGAGCGGCTAGTAGCATATATCTATATAAAGGCCTAAATCTACCTGGCACATCATCATTAAAGGTATATAACAGGGCCTGGGAGGCGGATAGCGAAATCGGAAAGCCAAACACCTCCCGAAACATGGTTTTCCATGAGTCCCAGAACCGCTGTGCTCTGGGGCAGTCCCAAAAGACATGCAATAACGTTCCCTCTATTCCACATCCTCTAAAACAGGTCGAAGGCACCGATGGATAGATTTTATGAATTTTAGCCGGGGTGTAATACCAACGAAACAAGATCTTGAGTGCCGTGTCCTTAACCATATTGGATTTGACTACACCAGAGACAGCGGTTCGGATATAAGACCAGTCTGTTGGATCAAGTTGAGTTCCTAAGTCGCGCTCCCAGGCTCTCATATATATCAATTTATTCTCACTATTACATCCTATAAGCTGAGCATATAGAGATGAAATTAATCCTTTTCGTCGTGAAAATCCAAAATAGAGTGACTCAAACATTGAGGGATCAAACTCTGGGGGTGATGAAAATATGGAGGAGAAGTAATGTTTTATTTGACAAAAGCGGAATACCTCTTCCGGGGGAGCATCTTGACTAAATCTGAGCATATTAAATGTAATTGGAACATCTCTAATCCAGAATTTATTAGCAGTAAAAAGGCCTTTATCCCTCCACCAGGAAAACAACTGAGGGTTCCTGAAGGCCGGAATAAAACGTGGATTACCAAAAATGGAGATCCTGGAGGAGGGAAGGGTCATAAGCTTATATGAAGTGGCAATCGAGATCCATAACTTAGTCAGTGACGATACAATCCTGTTCTTGCTAGCAAGAGTTGATGTGTCTCTTTTAGATACAACCGTGACCAATGTAGATAAGTAAAATGGGAAGATTGTGGTAGATTCAAATTGATACCAAGTGGGGGGGTTAGAGTTTATTCCCCAATCTAAGATTTGACTAAGTTTAGATGCTAAGTAATAATGCCATAGGCTGGGTAAACCAATACCACCCTGTAAAGGGGGTCTGTACAGGACTTGTGCTCGAATTCTAGCTGGTTTGCCATCCCAAATAAACTTATTAATTTGTGACTGTATGCTAGATAAAGATTTTGTAGATATAGTTATTGGGAGCATGCGAAACAGATATAACAGTTTGGGGAGAATGATAATTTTACATGCTACACATCTGCCTAGCCATGAAACCTTAAATGAGGACCATGTTTTCAAGAGTTGAGTAATATTATGAACTGCATGTGAGAAGTTAGTTCCGTACAGGTCCCCATAGCCGGGTGTAAGAAAGACTCCCAAGTATTTAAATTTAGTTTTACTCCATTTGAACCCGTAAGTAGAATCTAACCATTTAATTGTATGTGGATAGAGATTAATCAGGAGGGCTGTGGATTTAGAGGGATTTACCTTAAGGCCAGAAAATTTGGCAAACTTATCCAATATTTGGAACAAATTGGGCATGGTTGTTATAAGTCTAGTCAAGAACAGGAGAGCATCGTCCGCATACAGGGTTAATTTAATATTGTCAATTCCATAACCATGGATGTCAGGATGTCGTCTAATCGCCACCGCCAGAGGCTCTAAAGCAAGAGCGAATAGCAATGGGGAGAGAGGGCAACCCTGCCGGGTCCCACGTTTGAGCTGAATAGGAGTGGATGATGCACCAGGGATGCGGATCACTGTAGATGGGGAGTCATACAATGCTGAAACTGCTGTAATTATAGGGCCAGTTAGGCCAAAGCCTTCCAAAGCAGCGGTCAAATACTGCCAACCCACTGAATTGAATGCCTTACTAATATCTAAACCCAACATCATAAACCTAGAATTTTTAAGCTCAGCATCCTGTAATATGTTAACCGCTAATCTAACATTATCAGAGCCTTGCCTGCCTGGTGTTATAAACTGTTCTTATCACCTTGCTTCGACACCATCGTCTCACAGACTGTGAGATCACTTGACTCTCCACACCGCAAACAGGATATAGACTTTCTCAGGCTTCTTCAATGTTTACGTTATTTATTCAAGTCACAGAAAGACAGATAGATACAGTCATCATATCCTAGCTATGCCAATCTTCATGTTGCGTTACAAGCTCGTGATGAGACTCCCTGCTGAAGTCTATCAGGTACCTTCTTCCTAACTACGTTACACTAAACTACCTATGTACAGCATACATTATATCAGATTACAGAAAGGAAGAACATGCTTAGAAGTCGTCCCAGTCAGCCTTGCTAGCTAGTGCGGAAGGAAGAAGCAGAAGTGAGCTCTCATAGCTCCCTCAGCTTTTAATACCGACTAGGAAAGAGTTAAATATGACATCATCTTCGCCACCCCCTAGACCAGATTATTGGTGGACCCACTCGTGGTGTCATCATACACACCTACTTGATTAATAATCAATGAGGCATTTGACCCATATGCAGGAACGTGGATGTTTAGTAAATATGGCCAATGTTTTCTGTTCCTGTGGTGTAGTGTTAAGGTCAGAGTAGTCCGATGGCCTTCTTTTAGGAACATGTTCTCAGTATCTGCGTGTATCCTCTGCTACACGCAGACCCTGAGATGCCTCTGCCTGCATCACAAAACCTCTATTTATTTTAAAGGCATACACTGCGGACAAGCCTTTTACATAAAACTCAGGCCAAGTAACTGAGGCCTACTTAAATTATAACAATCCCCCCTATATGTAGGTAGAAAAAAAAACAAAGTCTTGTAAAAGTAATACCTTTTAATGGCTAACTGATAAAGTTAAATAATGCAAGCTTTCTGGGATCTAGTCCCCTTCTTCAGGCATATTTCTAGATGTTAGCTGTAGTAAAACACTGATGCAGGGAAGCTGCATGAAGATGGCAGTTGTACTGTTGGATGGCAGTTGTACAGCTTCCCTGCATCAGTGTTTTACTACAGCTAACATCTAGAAATATGCCTGAAGAAGGGGACTAGATCCCAGAAAGCTTGCATTATTTAACTTTATCAGTTAGCCATTAAAAGGTATTACTTTTACAAGACTTTGTTTTTTTTCTACCTACATATATTGTTTGGCTAACACGGTACAGAAACATTTTTACTACTATCAACAATCCCCCCTAAAACGGCTTGACCCGCAGATCCCAGCGTCTGAACCTCCCAGTACCTGGTTTCTTTTCTTTTATGTTTCACTTTTCGATGTTCGTGCTCACACAACTTCTCTGCTCTAGGCGATTACCCCTGGAAGAGAGAGAGCAAGACCTCTTGGTCTTCCTGTAACCAGGCTCTCTGGGGAGGCCCTACTTCTAAGTCCCTCTATACCACATGCTCAGCATTTGCGTCACTTACGTATCACTCACAAACTTGCATGACCACAGAAAAGTGAAACTCGTTTGGTTGTTACAAAACGGAGCAGTGCCAGGTGCCTTCTAAAAGAGCGCCTTTATACAATCAGCTCCTAGGTACTACTAAACCTATACCCGTAACCCTGTATATCCCTTAATTTAAACTATTGGTTCAGGAGATTGTTTATGAGGCACCAATCTCTGGACCAGGTTAATTTGTTTTACGTAATTTTAACACGCAACCTCACCTGGATAATGATGCCTAACATTGTCATCCCCATCCAGACGACCAGTGGGTGTAGAACGAACTTTGGAACTGCAGAGGCCCAGTCCGAGTGTCCCTGGAACATCACCGGAACCCTTGTCCACCAGGTCAGACTGGCACTCACCTGCTCATTTTTGTGTTCTACCTCGTTAAGATCACCTGTATCATGGTGAAATCTTACCTCTAACTTAGTGTACTGTTTGTTTAACCTTTGTAACAAAATGTGGTCGTCTTGGATCAAACCCTGTTCCCCTTTGTCCCATGTCGTGTTCTCTTTCAGGACGGGAACTACCCGTGAAACTTTGCACTTTAGATTTTTCTTACCAATTTGAAAAACAACGTCATCCAACCTGGATGACAGGATCCATATGGGATCTCCACTCACCCAATATGTTCCCCTTGGAAACTCCCCCTTATCGGAACAATTATGAGAATATACCTTGAATGTATCATTAGAACTTATGTTTAAAAACCAAACCTTTCCTTCAGCCACCGGAACTATCGGTTGGGCTTCAGGGTGGATCTTTTGAATGGTAGCCTCGCATTCTGCGTTATTGAGCCTGCAGGCTTCTTCACTAAATTTGACTTGCCCCGGCCAACGCAGGTACTTCTGCAAGAATTGCCCACATGAGGACAACTCTACTTGCTTCACCTCCCCGTCTAGCGCCAAAAAAGGTTGACCTCTCAGGTCCTGGTGTAAGACACGGGTTGAGGTGGGAACTAAGGAAGTGGCGGTGCCTAAAGGAATCTTGCACCGTTTCCCTTTGTTCACCCAAACATCTCGAAGCTGCCATGCAAAAGATCCTTCTCCAGAAAAATGAATATACCTCCCCTTGTCCAATCTCTCGCTGACAAAATATGCCCCCAGCTGTCCTGATTGGACCTCTTCCCCCCTTATGTCCTGAGGCACACTATGTACCTGAGGTCGGGAAGACTGTACTCTCTGCAATCGTTCGATTAAGAGTACCTCTTCACTTACCCAACTATCATGAGGATAAGCTGTTGCATATGGACTGTGTAATATCGTCCCCTGTTGTGACCCGTGTGGTGTGAATGAGGTTCCCTGTGTGGGCTTTCCCTCCCCCGGGACCGCTCTCCCCACCCTCTTTGTCACCTGGTAATGTGGCTTGATCTTGATTTTTACTTCTTGTTTCGAGAACCACCCACCCTCGGCTTTCCAGCTTTTACGTGTGTATAGTTGTTTCAGAGGCACTCTCTGTTGGTAGCTCCAGAGTGTGATGTTGTCCCCTGCGTCTCTCTGGTAAGAGAATTGACGCCTCCTGCTCGTTCCTCTCCAATCTGGAACCATCTCACTCTGCATAACCAAGACAAGGTACCCCCGAATCACACACTCCACCTTTTGCACGTACCCATTGTACTGCAATGTACCTTTTAACAAACCTTTGGATCGGTGCGTCGATTCTGGGAGTGTGGTACTCAATAGCAGATTTATACTGCCATTCAATTCCCACTGCCCACACACCTGACCCTTCAGACCTTTCACCCACATTGTGCCATGAAATTTGTTTTCTCCTGGCACAAGTGCTCTTTCCCTCCATCCCTGCTTGGTCCATCTGTGCCAATCAGAGGGAGGTGTGAAAGGATCAGTACCTTTGTCACCCAACATCAACATGTTTGGGCCTTGCATTCTCATTAACCCCTTATTATACATGAGAATGTCCTCTCTTCGTTCTCCTAGGACGGAATGGCAACCTAGGATCACCATCAGCACGGTACTCTTCATTATAAAAGCACCACCTTGGGAAAGAAAAACATTAGAACTTTGCATTATGCTTTGCTCAGACAGTTTTGTTAGTCTCTTTCCGATCTCCGAAATCTCGTGTTTTAGTCTCTTTCCAATGTCAGGAATCTCGTGTTTTAGTCTCTTTCCGATTTCAGGAATCTCGTGTTTCTCCAAACTTAGATTGGCATCTGGAACCTTTCGCTTATCCGACTGACATCTCCATCTTTGCTGCCAGCACTGCAGCTGTCTCAATTCCATATTGCCAAACACCTGAAATCGAAATACAAACAAATCAATTCTTATTAATGATTTGGGATTCGCCCTGCGGCTTGTACTCTGTACACTTTAAATTGATCAATATATATCGTAATTGATCTCGTTGAGTTATGGTTCTCATCTCATGAACTCTGTTTACTCTTTTTGGTAGATTGGAGTTAAACGTTACCCCCCTACCTCAGTACTATCCTCAGTACTTACCTGTTTAAAATATGCTCCCGCGGACTTCACCTTTGGAAGCTCGCTTCACCTTTGGAAGCTCTCACCCCATTGCAGCTCACTCCACATCCCCCCTTATCTGTCCATGCGCGGCCGTCGCATGCACAGATTACGGATGCCACACCTGATGCTGCTTTGCAGGTGAGCCTGCAATGCTCTTACTCATTATCGCATTTACTTATCTAGAACTTCATCGCGATACCAGCTCTGCTAGAAGTTCTGTGTGTTGTACCCTCTGATCAATGTTTGCCGTGCCACTACCTAGACTACCAAAAAAACGGCTGCCTCCCTGTAGGAAGGAGCGCTTTGCACTTAAACTACACAGGGTGCAGGGCTAAGCCTACCAGCGTCACATGCCTGTATGCAGATCCCTGAATGCCCACATGGTAGGTAGTCACATGGCAAACAGCGTACTGATACACTGTCACCCTGTACATGGCAATTCTATCATCTGTATAATTGCCCCATGAACTGCGGTCAGTTTTTGTTCTTTGTGCTACAATTGATAGGAGCTGGAAAAAACATATTTGACCAATCAGTGGACGAAAAAAAACACACAAAAAAACCGCCCCAGCCCAGCATAGACCTCTCAGTCAAGCTCTGGCCCTGTCCACGACAAAAACCGGAAAAAAACGTTACCGCTCTGCAGCAGCGGCGACGCCCTTTTTTCCACCTCCGGCACCCCCCTGATGCACTGTCCCCCCCTATACTCTATTGGGAACTCATGCTGCACCACCCATTACGGTGCCCCACTTACAGGAATAATCCCGTAAGCAACTCCGTACAGACACTTTCCTGACCTGCACTGCTACGTGTGTCCCTGCACCTATCCGTGCTCCTGCTAATCTTACAGTAATAGCTTGGCGCACGTATCCTGGCATTCCTTTCCATGGACTCAGGGAAAAGCCTCTGGGGAAATACTTCGAGAACCGAGACACTCAGTAGACTGTCTCTGTATTTCTACCCCCCTCCCTTTCAGCTGCTCTGCCCGGAGCCGCGAGCACAGCCTGACGTGACGTGGATCCCCCAGCCCCTCCTCCCCCCTGCCATGACGTGTGGGGGCCATGACTCTCGGGGGCGGGCTCTCTCCACTGCCGCCATTTTGAGTCCTGGACTGCCAGCTAAGATGGCTGCTCCCATAGCAGCCTCTCGTTTCCTATATCTTAGGAGAGAAAACAAAATACACACAGAACAAACATTTTTATGCATAGTTACACACAGCATCGATACATTTTACCGAGAGTCAGCCTTCCGCCACCTATACTCTCTGGGATGCTTGCCAAACTTGAGACCAACCGCGTCACAGCTGCAATGCTAAATATATTACCTCTTAGCATCACCCAGGAACGTAGAAACCTCTCTCTCCTCACAAATCATCTGCAGTTTATCTCTGCCATAACTCAAACCTACTCAAGCGCGCAGCGTAACTCTAAACCATATTAACAGCTAGTACTGCTGAAACGCACAACAGACAAACTGGCAAAACAACATAACAGATACAGATATTTACAAGCATGTTAGCAGCTCTGACTGGAAACGCACGGAGGAAAAACAAACAAAAACCGCACCCATTATCTCAGCTGCAACGATAACTTACTTAGAAAAAAAACCAGCTCACCGAAGAAAAACTTACTTCTAAGTTTTACAACTGTCTCAACTCCCCTCTCCTGTCTACTCAGCTATCTCTCTCTTTCTTCTCTCCCCTCCACCTGCTCGACAGCCGCCCCCCCCTATTTCTTCTGTGGGGCGCTCTCTGCTAGGCTAAAACGCAGCTGGCATCACTCCCAGTCTCTGGACGGGGAGAAAGAAAAACAAAACCAACCTAGAAGAAGGAACAACAAAAAAAAATAAAGCACGCAGCCTCCATGCTGCACTTAACACAGAATGTACATATGACCACATTATCCTCTCCTTGTTATAACACCAAAATACAACACAGATAACGCCATATCACAACGTAAATCAAACTTGCCTGAGCAGCAGATTCTTCGCAATTCATCAGCATTCCGCAACTTTTCCTCCCACGAAACTTCTGTGGACTCCGGAACGTCAGTGGGGGCATCCACCTTCCCCCACAGCGGATCAATCTCCAGCGGCAGTTGCGAACAGCCGTAGCCTCGGAGAGTTCCTTCTGACCCAGGTTTTTAGGCTTGTAACTGTGTGCACATGCAGTTACAGTGTAACGTCCAAGAGTTTCGCCGCTGATCCTCGAATTGCAGCCCGTGTGCTCGGCTCCCGCACACTCAGCTTATCAGTATCAGCTTGATAAGCTTAACAGTCCGCGTCCATCTATACCGCTTGTCTTGCTGTGGAATATCTTGAAAACTTCTTCTTCGGCCCCGGCCCCATCTGCCTGTTTTGCTAGGCAGGGAAGGGTTTCAGCGCCACTGTTATAAACTGTTCTTATCACCTTGCTTCGACACCATCGTCTCACAGACTGTGAGATCACTTGACTCTCCACACCGCAAACAGGATATAGACTTTCTCAGGCTTCTTCAATGTTTACGTTATTTATTCAAGTCACAGAAAGACAGATAGATACAGTCATCATATCCTAGCTATGCCAATCTTCATGTTGCGTTACAAGCTCGTGATGAGACTCCCTGCTGAAGTCTATCAGGTACCTTCTTCCTAACTACGTTACACTAAACTACCTATGTACAGCATACATTATATCAGATTACAGAAAGGAAGAACATGCTTAGAAGTCGTCCCAGTCAGCCTTGCTAGCTAGTGCGGAAGGAAGAAGCAGAAGTGAGCTCTCGTAGCTCCCTCAGCCTTTTATACCGACTAGGAAAGAGTTAAATATGACATCATCTTCGCCACCCCCTAGACCAGATTATTGGTGGACCCACTCGTGGTGTCATCATACACACCTACTTGATTAATAATCAATGAGGCATTTGACCCATATGCAGGAACGTGGATGTTTAGTAAATATGGCCAATGTTTTCTGTTCCTGTGGTGTAGTGTTAAGGTCAGAGTAGTCCAATGGCCTTCTTTTAGGAACATGTTCTCAGTATCTGCGTGTATCCTCTGCTACACGCAGACCCTGAGATGCCTCTGCCTGCATCACAAAACCTCTATTTATTTTAAAGGCATACACTGCGGACAAGCCTTTTACATAAAACTCAGGCCAAGTAACTGAGGCCTACTTAAATTATAACACCTGGGATGAATCCAGTTTGAGTGGGAGCGACAAGATCACGCACCATAGAGCCTAATCTAGAAGCCAGGATTTTAGCAAAGAGTTTGATATCATTATTAAGGATAGATATAGGTCTGAATCCTGCCTGGGTAGAGTGATCAGTATCCGGTTTAGGAAGCAGCGTCATATTGGCCAAAAGCATTTCAGAAGGGAGTTTTTCGCCATGGAGAACAGCATTAAACATTGAGGTCAGAGGGTGCAATAGTGTGTCAGCAAATTTTTTATAATATAAAGGAGAAAACCCGTCTGGGCCCGGGGCAGTAGAGGATCTAAGCGACTTGATTGAAGCTAATACTTCTATGGGGGTGATCGGAGCATTAAGAGTGTGCAGCTGATCTGGTGATATGGAGGGCAACTGTAAGGTATCCAACCATGCCTTAAGTTCCGTGATGTTAGATGATATTTCGGTTCCTAATAAATTTTTATAATATTCCTCGAATATTTTTAAGACTTTAGGAGGTAGTACCTCCTCTCTGCCTCCAGGACTTTTTAATTTATAAACATGTGGGGGTTTATAATATTGATTTAATTTACGTGCAAACTGGGTAGAGGGGTTATTGCCTCGTAGGAGGAACTTTGCTTTGGAGAACTTCAACGCTTTAGCATGAGAGTTATCTAGTATAGAGTTCAATTCGGTTGTCTTCAGGTTAATTTCATGTAAAATTTCCCTAGTTGTTGTTCCATAATGTCGTTTATATAGTAAGTCCAGCTCAGCTGTTAATACCTGAATTTTTTGTGATTTTAGTTTCTTTGCCCGTGCTGCTTTTGCCATAAAGATACCTCTCAGAACTGGTTTATGAGCTGCCCACCTTATAATAGGGGCGGTGTTATCCTTATTGTTAATTGTTAAACAAAAAATATTCCTCCAACTCTCCCATCACAGACTGTCTGTCTGAAGCGTACGTTAAAAAGGGGCGCTGGGAAAAAAGGGCGCCGGGTTTTAAACGATAAACATGGATAACGTTTAAAAATATAATGTACTATATTTCGTTTAAAAATAATGTTTTATAAAGTTATAAATCATTAAATAATGTGCATGAAATTGGCAATTGTGAAAACGTTAATCTTCCGTTTAAAAAGTGAAACGTATAATAACGTTTAAAAAAAAAATAGTAAGTAACCCTCCCTGTACCTACCCCTAACCCCTAGACCCCCGTGTTGGTGCCTAAACCTAAGACCCCCCTGGTGGTGCCTAAACCTAAGACTCCCCTGATGGTGCCTAAACCTAAGACTCCCCTGGTGGTGCCTAAACCTAAGACTCCCCTGGTGGTGCCTAAACCTAAGACCCCCCTGTTGATGCCTAAACCTAAGACCCCCCTGGTGGTGCCTAAACCTAAGACCCCCCTGTGATAAGCATTAATAACGTGTGAAAAAAATATTGTGCTGTTTTTCGTTTAAAAATAATGTTTTAAAAAAGATTGTACTGTTTTTCGTTTAAAAATAATGTTTAAAAAATTATAAATCATAAAATAATGTGTAATCATGAGAAGCAGTTATAAAACAGTAAAAGTCTCCGGGCGCCGCTTATAAAACGTTATTTTTCTCCGGCGCCCTTTTTTCCTGTCGGGCGCCCATTAAACGATATTTATTATGGGAGTGAATGGCGGCGCCCGATTTGTCCACTTATTATTATTATTATTATTTATTAGATTTATATAGCGCCAACATATTACGCAGCGCTGTACAATAAATAGGCTTACAGACAATGATAACAGGGTTGACAGAACAATACAGGTAACAGACCATAGATACAACAATACAGGTAATAGCAATAAGATACACAACACAATGCAGATAATAGTACAATGCCAGATCATAAACTGGAATGGTAGTGGTAAAAAATTACCAGTTCCAAATTCTGGGTAAAGTGCACATAGTCAAGTATGATACACAAGGGAAGAGGGCCCTGCCAAAGGCTTACAATCTAGAGGGAGGGGCTGGTGACACAAAAGGAGGGGGTGCATCAAGAAGTTATTGGCAGAAAGGATTAGGGTAGTGTCGAGTTGATGTAGGCCTCCTTGAAGAAGTGAGTTTTGAGTGCTTTTTTGAAGGTGTTGAAGGTGGGAGCGAGCCTGATGGGCAGCGGGAGAGAGTTCCACAGGATAGGGGCAGCTCTAGTGAAGTCCTGCAGTCTGGCATGGGAGTGCGAGATGCGTGGGGTGGTTAAGAGGAGGTCGTTGGAGGAGCGAAGTGGGCGGCCACTTGCCTCAGGCGCCCGAATTTACTGTTACCCTGTCTGAATCCTCAGCCAAAAGAGAGTCGTTGAGCCTCCAGTTGCCGGGATTGAAGGGTATGCCAAGACCAGTCAAGGAGGACTGAACCATATGATGGTCAGACCAGCCGCAAGTAATAATATCCGAGGAGGAAGAGTTGGAGGCAATTATTGGGGACAAGTAAATGTAGTCTAAGCGGGCATAGGATTGACGAGGGTGAGAAAAAAAGGTATATTGCCTACAGCCGATGTTATGGGCTCTCCATATGTCTATAACTTTAGCTCTAGAAAGGAAGCTAGTGAGTTTTCTCGGGAAAGTTTGCACAAAAGGAGATTGAACTGATCTATCCAGAAGTTATTAGCTACCGCATTGAGGTCTCCTGCAACTATCAAGTGTGTTGAGGACAGTCTATCCAGTTGAGATGATAAGAGTTGTAAAAAGGTAGTTTTAGAGGCATTGGGAGCATAACAATTAATCAGTGTAACGGCTTTACCCTCCAGAATACCTTTGAGAATTAAAATTCTGCCCTCCGGGTCCATGAAGGAATCAATATGTGTGAATGAGACTGAATTATGAAACACTATAGCAACTCCTCTAGCTTTTTTGGTAAATGAGGCATAATAGGCCTGGTTATATGACCGGTGCAAAAAAGTGGGAGGTTTAGAGTTAACAAAATGCGTCTCTTGTAAAAATAAGATTGAGGCTTTTAGGTTCTGATAATGTTGAAATGCTTTTCTGCGTTTGACTGGCTCATTTAACCCCTGGACATTATGTGTTATCATATTGAACAGTCTAGGCATGAGAAAATTGTAACGATGAAAAATATAGCATTTACACTTTGTGGCCAGGGCCGGCCTTAGGTTTCACAGCGCCCTGAGCGAAAACTGATTTTTGTGCCCCCCCCTCATCCTCTTCCCATGTGCAGATACACACGCACGCACGTATACACACACACAGGCCCATATGCAATTCCCCTTTTCACCTGAGATATCTCCTAGGACAGTGGTTTCCAACCTTTTTGACGTTGTGACACATCACGCCAAATGCTCAGATCTCCGTGACACATCACATATGTATAATAGAAAAAATACTATTAATAACCACGAATGGATGGAAGGAGTGCATTATCCTGAGTACACTTAAAAATGAAGGCTAGAACCTTTCAGGAATATTAATAAAAACAATCAGTGGGACAGTTATCCGCCTCCCCCCATTTAGAATGATAGCACAGCACTGACAATTTGCACCACACGTTATAGCCGCTGTGCGGCTATCCCTCCCCCTTCCAAACACCCTCAGACTCAATATAGGTAGGTAGCCAGGTATAGGTGACCCCCGTATAGGATCACATGTGTAGGTGCCCTCAATATAGGTTGCCAAGCATAGGTGCCCCCAGTATACAAAGTCAGTTGAAGGTCTCGATCCCCCCATAGGTAGCCAGGCGTAGGTGCCTCCAGTATAGGTAGCCAGGTGTTGGAGCCCTCAGTAAAGGTAGCCAGCTATAGGTGCCCTCAGTATAGGAAATCAGGTGTAGGTGCCCTTAGTATAGGCAACCAGCTATAGGCGCCCCCTTGGAAGCCGGCGCCCTGAGCGACCGCACTGGTCGCTCATATCAAAGGCCGGCTATGTTTGTGGCTCATTATCTTTTTGAATAGACAGGACTCCTGTAGAATGAAAAGAGAGACTCAAATATCCTAAAATTGCAGGAACATAGCTACTTAAACCAAACATATAAAACAAACATAAAATCAACATTATCTCTGGGCAATCACTCCTAACTGTCCCACGACTAGTAGGCCCAGAAACTCTCAGTGGCTTAACCAGGACCACACTGAGAGGGGGGGGGGGGGGGGTGATACCCGTATCACTAAACCCAAATTGGGTAAAGAACAGTTAAAGTGGTGCAGCGGTGAAGGACCGTTTCCCTGCCATTTTAAGTATTAGAGCGCCAAGAGCGGGGAGCGTTATTCAATGGTTGTTTACAATATTTCTCCAATTGAGCGAGAGTGACTTGTAGGCCTAGCGAGTTCAAAAGAGACACTCCTTGTTTCAATGTAGATATGACGTGGACTTTGCCATCCCGGGAAAGTAGAAGTTTAGTGGGGAGTCCCCACTTATATTGCAACTGTTGCTCTCTGAGAAAGGCTGTTAGAGGAGCCAGGGACCTGCGCCTTTGTAACGTAAACTGCGACAAGTCAGTGAAGACTTTGATGTTGCTATATGGATCCGGAAGTTGCTTATTCTGACGCATGAAAGAAGAAAAAGCATCTTTAACATGGTAAAATTGAAAGCATGCTATGGTGTCTCTAGGAATCCTCTCAGGTAGAAAAGCGGGCTTAGGCAGTCTGTGAGCTCGTTCTATGGTGTACTCAATGCTGGAAAACTGAGGTACTGCTTACCTGACCATTTCTATCAGATAGCCCTTCAATTGCGTGCTATTTATCGATTCATCGATACCCCTGAATTTAAGATTACAGCGGCGATTACGGTCCTCTAGGTCAGCAATCTTCAGCTGCGTAGCCTCATTAGCTGAGTCATGGCGTTCAAGCACAGTGACAGTCTTATTGTGTTCCTCTATTAACATGGAGACACTATCCTCAGTGAGTGACACACGAGCTCCCGGATCATCATGAAACTGTTGCATAGAATTTGCTATAGTCAGTATCTTGTTTGACATGGAGGTTTCCAGAGCAATCATCATATCTTTAAGAAAAGCACGGTCCACAGTCTGATTGGAGTCAGGAATCTCTGCAAATGCACTGTTGTGGCCTGTGACTGCTGTGAGCAGGGAGAGAGCTTCTGCCTGTGAGTCTGCCGGGCCTGACAGCCTGGGTTTAGATTTGGCTGGGCTAAGAAAGGTGGGGGAGGGTATCCCCTGTTCAGAGAACTCTGAGGCTGATGGACTGCGGGGCAGGGCCACATTGGAAGCCTGCTTAGCGGGTGCTTGTGAGGCGCCTCCGCGGCTGGATGCGGAATTCTGTACGCTTGCCGCCTGTTTATTGCTATGGGATGCGTTCGTCATGCGTACTGGCAATGCGGACTTACGCGTCCCGGAGGAGCTGGCGCCATCTTGCTCTCCATGCGGCCCAGGTCTTCTCCGCTTGAACATGTCGGGGATGCGTTGTGGGAGCTGGATATCGTGCTGTGAGGAGCTGGAGGCTTCCATCTCCTCCTCCGCTGGGGTTTGGGTCTGATTCTCCCCGCCTGGCATGCTGTGAGATGTCGCTTTGGCTGGCTGGGATCAGGAGCTCTTCACACTGCTGCCATCCACGCTGAGCTCCGGCCACACCCCCCCAGTTGATTCTGTTTTAATAGTGATTTCAGTGTGATTGAAATCACCACTTGTTTAAAAAATCTTGCATTCAAAGAGGTAGGTACAAATGGTCATGTGCAGACAACTTGTGCATTCAAATATTTGTATGAGATAGATGTCCTACCATATCAGAGGGTGGCGGTGGTGGGTGCAGGGCAAAAACGCTAGCCTAACGGCCATTTCACACGGCGGTGCTTCTTCCGAGGCTGATCCGCACAGTGGAAGAAGCACCGCCGTGTGAAATGGCTGTTAGGCTACCGTTTTTGCCCTGCACCCACCACCGCCACCCTCTGATATGGCAGGACATCCATCTCACACAAATATTTGAATGCACAAGTTGTCTGCACATGACCATTTGTACCTACCTCTTTGAATGCAAGATTTTTTATACAAGTGGTGATTTCAATCACACTGAAATAACTATTAAAACAGAATCAACTGCAGTGCCTGATGCAATTTTCTTTTTTTTCTCTGACGCTGATCTGCTATTTTCAGCCAGTCTTCAGGCTAGTCATATTAATTATGTCCATGTTTATAGTAATGTTTGGGTAGAATTAACCTTTATAGCATTAATATTAGAAACCAGCGCTATTTTCGGCCAGTCTCCAGGCTAGTCATGTTAATTATGTCCATGTTAAAGTAATGTTTGGGTAGAATTAACCTTTATAGCATGAATATTAGAAGCCAGCGCTATTTTCGGCCAGTCTTCAGGCTAGTCATGCTTGTTGTCGTGACACAGAGGAGGCGTTACTGATTAGGAAAGAGCAATGCATCTTCTGTGCATGTAGAAAGACCAGTGTCATATCTGCAGGCTACAGCAATACGTCAGGGAAATAAACTTCACATATTCTCATATTCATTCTAAGTCCATGAATTGTGGAACTTGCCCGATAGCAACACCTGTCAGATACAAAAATACATTTCTGAAATGTTAACAAAACACACCCATCTACTAGAATTGTTTGTTTATAAATCTTAGAGGACGGAGATACCACGGCCACTTAAGGAAGAACTGGGTGACAACGCTGGGTGATAAGGTAGGAGGAGGACCTGATAATAATTACATGATGGAGATGAGAGATGTTCTCATAGATCTATACAATACAATACAATAATATTTCTATAGCGCTTTTCTCTAAAAACACACTTGTTCCGACAAGCATATGCTCTACCTTAGGCCACTTCCCTTTGTACTAAGACCAAATTGCACTCCTACTAGGTATCCTAAAACACAAAGCCTCTATATATTTGCTGCATACTACCCCTCCTCTTGTTTCCCCCCATTCCCTTTAGATTGTAAGCTCGCAAGGGCAGGGCTCTCTCCCCCTTTTGTGTCTTGGTAACCATTATACATTTTATTCATCATGTTAATTTTATCACTGTCATTACCAATTCTATAATTTGTATTTTGTATCATTCTTTGTATTTTGTCACTAATTATGTATCTTGTATATTGGTGTACACCATTGTCTGTATTATTATGTACCCCATGTTTGTTTCTTACTTTGTACAGCGCCACGGAATATGTTGGCGCTTTATAAATCAATAATAATAATAATAATAATAATAATAATAGCGCTTTTCTCCAATAGGACTCAAAGCGCTTAGGCTCTCTCAGATTCAGTAATTAGTAGGATGAAGTATTCACACAACAAAAGTCATATTTCTGCAAATGCCAGACTGAACAGGTGGGTTTTCAGTCTGGATTTAAACACATCCAGGGATGGAGCTGTCCTGATCTACTGATGTAAGGAGTTCCAAAACGTAGGGGCAGCATGACAGAAGGCTCTGGGACCAAAAGTTTCCAAGTGGACTCTGGGTATGACCAGATTATTAGAACCTGTGGATCTGAGAATGCGGGGATTGCTACACAGCTGTAGCATTTCTTTCATGTATCCAGGGCCCAGATTATTTAGTGATTTAAATGCCAGTAGGCTGATCTTGAATAGGACCCTCCATTCTGTAGGTAGCCAGTGAAGGGAGTGCAGGACTGGCGTTATGTGGCAGTGACGGGGTTGGTTGGTTAGCACAGTCTGGCCGCAGTATTTTGTATCAGCTGTAGGCGGTACAAGACCTTTTTTGGAAGGCCAGTGTAGAGAGCATTGCAGTAGTCCAGTCGGGATGTGATGAAGGCGTGGACTAAGGTTGGCAGATCTTCTGGGGGGATGAGGTGCCTGATTTTTGCAATGTTCTTCAGGTGAAAATAGGATGATTTCACAACAGCAGAAATGTGAGTTCTGAAGTTTAGATGCCCCTCAATTAGAACTCCCAGGCTATGCACATGATCAGAGCTGTGTAGATCCGTGCCTCCTATTCCCAGTGGTGAAGACTGCAAGTTAAGGTATTTTGTTGTCATGCATTGCCCTCCAATCCAGTGTTGTCTGCATTTAGTTTCAGCCAGTTGTCACTCATCCATTGCTGTAGTTCACCCAAGCAGGCGTTTATAGGAGATCTGCTCCTATTATACTGTGAATGATCCCATTTAATAGACCAATTTATTGTGAAGGGTCCTATTTATATAGAAGGCTTACTTGTTGCACACTGCAAGGTGTTTCACCACTAACCAAAAGACTTCTTTGGTTCACATCTGATTGAGGGTAGGGCAACCCCAAAGGGTGATCACTACTAAAATTGAGGTAGATACCTGGAAAAAAGAAGAAAGGTCTATTCAAAACAGGTAAACTTTAATAACATTAACCAAAAAAGATCCAAGCTCCCATTTTCAAAGCAGCCAAATATGCTGTATTATTCAAATCCAGATAAAAAATGATGTGTAATGGTGATGACAATAGTTTGATTTGGACCTCAACAGATCCTTTATGAAACTTTTAGACATCAGAATATGCTGCTCTTACAAATGTGTATAGTACGCCCCCATTTAATGTACCTCAATTTTTGCATTTTCTCATTAACAATTATTTTATTTATCTACCGTGGAAAAACATATACATTGCAACACAGAAAAACGTCCATGTTTGAAAATGTTAGAGAAAGTGTGCGTGTTCTCCAAGCATAGCCCTCGCTAACAGGTGAATACCCCGGCTTTTATGTGTGTGGATGATTGAGTTCTCATTCAATCATTTAATCATTCACATGGGCCCTTATTCAATTCACTTTTTCTCCTACGTGACTTTTTCAAATCTATTCAATAACATTTTTTTCAAGCCACCAGCAAGCGAGAAAATACTCACAATCATTTTGGCAGTACTTTGTCACCTACTTTTCAATACTTTTTCAAGTGCGGTATGCTGAAAAGTTATTTTAAACAGCAGGTGAAATATTATCTCCTAGGAGAAAAAATGAATTGAAAAAGGGCCAAAAAGACCATTGCAGTCACTGGCACCAAGACCCTCGGGATTTACAGGCATGATTGACTTTTATGCCACTATTAACACTAGGTTAAAAAATGTATAGGATCAAAAATTATGCTTAAAAAAATTTTCACTCTACCTGTTTCGTGAACAATGTTCACTTCTTTAGGTAAAAGTGGATAAATATGCTAGGTAGATATAAATCCTTTTGCCGTCATACAGGAAATTAGAGTTCTACCCAAGTGGTAGAGTACCTAGGACACCAACAGAGGACTTGCGGACATGGCCATTATACTGAGAAAGACCGACGTAGACAAGAACCCTTACGTGTTCTCTAAATGACAGAGTAGGCAATTCTGGAGGTGCCGGGAGGGGGAGGGGAGGGGGGTCATCGTTATTAAACCTTAAAATGCCTGCCTGCAATAAGGTTGTATTAACAAGTTAAGAAATAGAAGTTTCTGTCATTGGGTGGACTTCACAAATTCATGAAAAGATTCAGCTTTTATTCTTCACTTACTCGGACCTTCCAGGTTTAGCATTTTTGTGTTTCTGCTTGGAGAACATCGGCTTTGTAGAGAGTGGCCACAATACATAGATGGACGTTTCACCATTTCATGACCAGTAGGTGAAAACAGAGGCCATCTGCTTCTGCAGGAACTCCCTCGTGTTCATGATTGAGGTGTGTCTGATCTGGGCTCTTGTTAGGACCTGCTGTGGATCTGTGGTTGGAGGGGAGGTGACCACTTATTTCAGGGCTTTACTTGGCCTTCATTGTGCAGCATGACTTTATTGTGGGGTGGGTCAGGGCTGTTGCTCTGTTGGTGGGGAAGCAGAAAATTTGGGAGCCTGGGGCTAATGGACTATTAGGCGTTAATGTAAAATAACGGCTATTGGGAGCCAAAAGCAGACATTTGATCGATCAATAAATAGCACCCGACGGGCCTGTCCAACCAAAATGTTTTGTTTTGAGAATTATCATTTTGTTAATTATTATTATGATTTTTTTTATTTATTAATCATTTTGAAATTCGTTTTGAGACTTATTTCAAAATGTATTGCCTTAGAAATTATTTTTTTATGTTATTTGCAGTGGAGGGAAGTGGTTTTAAGGTTAGGTGTCAGAAACGGAAGTGTAGGGTTAGCGTCATAAAGGGGGGTCTTAGGGTTAGGCGTCAGGAAGGAGGTTTTAGTGTTACACATCAGGGAGGGGGGGGGGGGTTAGGCACCACGGGAGAGGGGGGGTCTTAGGATTAGGCATCACCAGAGGGAGTTAGGCACTGCTGGGAGAGCCTTAGGGTTAGGCACCTGCTGCTGCTACTCTGTAGGTAGGACCAGTAGGACAGTACTCTTTTCCAGAGGCGTTTCTAGGGTCCTTGGAGATCGGGGGCACCTGTGGGCACCAGGCGGGGAGGTGGCAAAATGGGCGTGGCCATGATGTGAGTGGGCGTGGCCATGGGTGGGGCCAAATGTACATGAACTTAGCAGCGGTGTAAGCTACAGATAACAGGCCTGCCCATCGAAATATTGGATGGAGCCCCCTGTCCTTTATTTAGATAATTTACAATCAGTATAGGCATAGATCAAAGATGTATACGCACATACAATTTTGATTGGTCAATCACTGACCCCCAATTTTACCACCCCCGTGCAGTAAGTGAGCCAAAAGACAATGAATTTTATGAACAGAGCTAAAATTGGCTAATCAAAATTGTATGCGTGTACCAGGCTTTACAGCTAATACTGTACATACTGAAAGGAGCAGAATCAGTAAGGGCACAGAGTAACACCTTACACTGTACACACTGGAGGTAAATCAGCACACAGTGCAGGCACTAGAGAACAGCGTATACTGTACATACTGTAGGCAGCAGAATTCAGCACACTGCAGCTAGCGTGCCAAAAATATGAGGATCACGTTGTGCGGCGTGCTTATCGCGCCGCACCGAAAAATGGGTGGGCCATGGACCAGAATATAGGTGTGGTAACGGGTGGAGACAAATTTACATGAACCTAGCAATGGTGGGACATTAGATTATGACAGTGGTGGCGAACCTTTTGGAGGCCAAGTGCCCAAACTGCAACCCAAAAGTCACTTATCTATCGCAAAGTGGCAACAACAATTTAAACTAAATACTGTACAAACGTTTTAACTCATACATGAACATTATGGAAAATCCAAGTTGAAAATAAACTGTGAAGATAAACAATTTCATCCATCCTACTCCTGAAAAATGTATTCAATTTTTTAGAACCTCCCAGTTTTATTTTCTGTTTTAAAAAGCTAAAAAAGTAGGTTTAATGCTATTGTCTCATATGATAAGGATTCAGCTTTTTCCATAGTCTCGCAGTTAGCAATTATGTGACCCCCAACAAGACAAATTCAGCAATCATGAGGCCCCCAACAAATCATGAGGCCCCCAACAAGACAAATTCAGCAATCATGAGGCCCCCAACAAATCATGAGGCCCCCAACAAGACAAATTCAGCAATCATGAGGCCTCCAACAAATCATGAGGCCCCCAACAAGACAAATTCAGCAATCATGAGGCCCCCAACAAATCATGAGGCCCCCAACAAGACAAATTCAGCAATCATGAGGCCTCCAACAAATCATGAGGCCCCCAACAAGACAAATTCAGCAATCATGAGGCCCCCAACAAATCATGAGACCCCCAACAAATCATAAGGCTCCCAACAAGACAAATTCAGCAGTCATGAGGCACATAAATAGACAGCATTTCACATAAATAGGCAGAATGTCCCCTTAATATGGTAGCCCCCCAAGTTAGGTAGTGAGTGACACAGACCCCCAGGTTAGCTAGTGAGTGACAGGCGCCTCCAGTTAGGTAGTGAGTGACAGGGACCCCGAAAGTGAGTGACAGGGAGCCCCTTTAGGTAGTGAGTGAGTGACAGGGAGCCCCATTAGGGAGTGAGTGCCTGGGAGCCCCTTTAGGTAGTGAGTGAGTGACAGGGAGCCCCATTAGGTAGTGAGTAAGTGACAGGGAGCCCCATTAGGGAGTGAGTGAGTGCCAGGGAGCCCCATTAGGGAGTGAGTGAGTGACAGGGAGTCCCTTTAGGCAGTGAGTGAGTGACAGGGAGTCCCTTTAGGTAGTGAGTGAGTGACAGGGAGTCCCTTTAGGCAGTGAGTGAGTGACAGGGAGCCCCTTTAGGTAGTGAGTGAGTGACAGGGAGCCCCATTAGGTAGTGAGTGAGTGACAGGGAACCCCATTAGGTAGTGAGTGACAGGGGGCCCCTTTAGGTAGTGAGTGAGTGCCAGGGAGCCCCTTTAGGCAGTGAGTGAGTGACAGGAAGTCCCTTTAGGTAGTGAGTGAGTGACAGGGAGTCCCTTTAGGTAGTGAGTGAGTGAGTGAGTGAGTGACAGGGAGGCCCTTTAGGTAGTGAGTGAGTGACAGGGAGGCCCTTTAGGCAGTGAGTGAGTGACAGGGAGCCCCTTTAGGCAGTGAGTGAGTGACAGGGAGCCCCTTTAGGCAGTGAGTTAGTGACAGGGAGCCCCTTTAGGTAGTGAGTTAGTGACAGGGAGCCCCTTTAGGTAGTGAATGAGTGACAGGGAGGCCCTTTAGGCAGTGAGTGAGTGACAGGGAGCCCCTTTAGGCAGTGAGTGAGTGCCAGGGAGCCCCTTTAGGCAGTGAGTGAGTGACAGGGAGGCCCCTTTAGGTAGTGAGTGAGTGCCAGGGAGCCCCTTTAGGTAGTGAGTGAGTGACAGGGAGTCCCTTTAGGTAGTGAGTGAGTGACAGGGAGCCCCTTTAGGAAGTGAGTGAGTGACAGGGAGGCCCCTTTAGGTAGTGAGTGAGTGACAGGGAGCCCCTTTAGGCAGTGAGTGAGTGCCAGGGAGCCCCTTTAGGTAGTGAGTGAGTGACAGGGAGCCCCTTTAGGAAGTGAGTGAGTGACAGGGAGCCCCTTTAGGAAGTGAGTGAGTGACAGGAAGCCCCTTTAGGAAGTGAGTGAGTGACAGGGAGGCCCCTTTAGGAAGTGAGTGAGTGACAGGAAGCCCCTTTAGGAAGTGAGTGAGTGACAGGGAGCCCCTTTAGGAAGTGAGTGAGTGACAGGGAGGCCCCTTTAGGAAGTGAGTGAGTGACAGGGAGTCCCCCCCTCTAGCCGCCACCGCTCCCCCCTCACCTGGCAGTGTATTCAGACCTCAGGATCAGCGGCGACCCGACCAGTACCAGCGGGTGCCGGACGCACCTGCTCTATATGCGGAAGTGATGACACTTCCGCATATCAGTGCGGGCACTGGGTCCTAGCGCCCGCACGATTGGTCGCTGGCTCGCCACCTGATCCTGAGGTCTGAGCGACGCGGCGGCCGGCTGGAGAGAGCCGCTGACAGAGGGGGTGGCGGCACGAAGAGATCCGTGGCACCCCAGGACAGATTGGGGGCACGTACCCCCCCAAAATAGGGCTAGCGACACCCCTGCTCTTTTCTGCATCTTTGTAGTGGGGGGAGTCAGGGCTGCTGCTCTGTAGGTAGGACCAGTAGGACAGCACTCTCTTCTGTATCTCCAGCAGTAATGAGAATCTCCCCAGCTCAGCTCGGCAGGCAATATTGGAGGTACTCCAATGGACATGAAGGAGGTGCTTGTAAAATTCCAATTGAGACATGTCATATTGCCCATTTATTGGCAAAGACAAGATGGTACGAGGTGTCCCGGGATGTGAGAGAGGGATAGAAGTATAAAGGGTAAGAAGCAGGGCCGGATATGTACTCTTTACCACCCAAGGCCACTGTCACCAGCCTACCCCCTTCGGTATAGGTAGCCTGATGACCCCTCCCCTCCAGTATAGGTAGCCAGATGACCCCTCCCCCTTCCCTCTAGTATAGGTAGCCTGATGACCCCCCCAGTATAGGTAACCAGATGACCCCTCCCCCTTCCCTCTAGTATAGGTAGCCTGATGACCCCCCAGTATAGGTAGCCAGATGACCCCTCCCCCCTTCCCTCTAGTATAGGTAGCCTGATACCCCCCCAGTATAGGTAGCCAAATGGCCCCTCCCCCTTTCCCTCCAGTATAGGTAGCCAGATGACTCCTCCCCCCTTCCCTCTAGTATAGGTAGCCTGATGACCCCCCAGTATGGGTAGCCAGATGACCCCTCCCCCCTTGCCTCTAGTACAGGTAGCCTGATGACCCCCCCAGTATAGGTAGCCAAATGGCCCCTCCCCCTTTCCCACCAGTATAGGTAGCCAGATGACTCCTCCCCCCTTCCCTCTAGTATAGGTAGCCTGATGACCCCCCCAGTGTAGGTAGCTTGATGACCCCCCCAGTATAGGTAGCCTGATGACCCCCCAGTATAGGTAGCCAGATGACCCCTCCCCCCCTTCCCTCTAGTATAGGTAGCCTGATGACCCCCCAGTATAGGTAGCCAAATGGTCTTTCCCCCTTTCCCTCCAGTATAGGTAGCCAGATGACTCCCTTAATCCCTCCCCCCCCCCTTTACAGTATAGGTAGCCAGCTCGCCTTCACACCGCAGCAGCCATCTGTGTCACTCATTTCTCCACTCTCCTCCAGTGAGGAAGCTTCCTCTTTCCTTCCGTCTCCAATGCTGCCCAAGTCCATAGCCGCCGGCCACAATGCAAACGTGCAGAGAGAGCAAGGTCACTGCTGCACAGGAGGCTAGCAGCAGAGTACCGCAGTCAGGCACTAGCCTGATCTCCCTGCATTGCAGCATTTTCAAGCTTGCAAATGCTGCACCAGCTTAGCCTGCTGCTTTGGTGCCCTTGCTCCAGTGATGCCCTAGGCCATGGCCTAGGAGGCCTTGGCCTAAATCCGGCCCTGGTAAGAAGTGGACTAAGTTTCTCTCTCCTCTTGTAGCCTCACATTCCTCATGATATATGTAGCTAGTAAGGGAAGCTCAGTGTCTCGGGGCCACATACCGGCTCGGGCCGGGTGTGTCGGGGAGTGGCAGCTCTGCACATTGCTCACATGATTGTCGGAGGCTGAGCTGTTATTGACATAACTGTCATATCCCCGAAGGCACAGATGTACAGAAAATTCTGATTCCTGGAAATGAGGCCTGCTAAACAACCCTAAACCTCATTGCTTCATCCAGAAAGGGGAGGGAGATCTCATGAGGAGGGGGCGGGACACTCACAACTCTCTGCGCTCATCTGAACAGTGGCTGCTAGTGGTGATCCTGATGATGATGATGATGGTGTGGTGATGATAGGATAGTGATGGTGATGATGATGGTTGATAGTGATGATGGTAATGATGATTATGGTAATGATTGGATAACGATGATGATAGGATAGTGATGATGATGATGGTTGATAACGATCATGGTGATGATAGGATAATGATGATATGGTGATAATGGTAATGATAATGACAATAGTGATTATAGGATGATGAGGATGATGATGGTTGATAATGATGATAGTGATGATAGGATAATGTTGATGATGATGAGGATAGGGATGATGATGATGACGGTGCTCTCTGCCCCTTCAGTGATATTTCTGCCATTCCAGCTCTTAAAGTGTACCAGAAAAAAAGTAAGATAAAAGATTTATACATACCTGGAGCTTCCTCCAGCCCTCTCCACGCCGATCGCTCCCACGAATCGCTCCCATGCCGATCGCTCCCACGCCGCCGCCACCTGCCATCTCGTTCTCCCTTTAGGAGTCCCGTAAGTTTGGCAAGTCGGGGATAGTCGACACATGTGCAGTGCAGCTGCGCGCCCCACCCCCCAATCTTGCCCCTGTGGCCGGGAGCGTTCTGCGCCTGCGCTGTGTGCGCCCCAACTTGCCAAACTTACGGGACTGCTAAAGGGAAACCAAGGCACTGGAGGAGGGCGGCGTGGGTGCAATCTGTGCGGAGGGGTCTGGAGGAAGCCCCGGGTATGCATAGATCTTTTATTTTACTTCATTTCATGGTCACTTTAAGGAGACCCTGTGGTAGCGTATAGCGGAATGCAGTTTATTATTCAGTATATCCACTTTTATGGCAATTTTCCTGGTTTCAGCAACAAGAAAGCTTCCTCTAGCTGTGTTTCGCTCTCCGAGTGATGCTTGGTCTAGGCTGATTAGCTATTTGTAGTGATACGCAAGCACATCATACTTGATCTCACTGTGAATTGGGCCTTTTTTTGCTCACTATGTGTTTCCAGGATAATGCTGCACATCCATGAGCATTTTCACCTTTACACATTTCCGCAAATGTATCAGCAATTTTCAGGGCGGAAATGAACTGAAGAGTACCGCTGACTTTATTGGTTAATAGCACAGCCCCCGTACATGCTAGAATGACCAAAAGTGCAGAGCATGTAAAGGAGAAGAGTTGGAACAAGGGGGGGAAAAGCCTTTCAAAAACACCCTGTAGTTTTTGTAAAAATCAATTTTTAAGTTACATGATAGGAAAAATGTTTTTTTTTTTCAAAAATGCTGCAAAAATGACAGGTAATATATCAACCAATCGGTAGTGTAAATTTACATGTATCAAAAGACAGAGCAGTGAATTTTATGTCAGTGCGCAGTGTGTAATCCTGGAAACCCCCGTGGAAGTGGCCAGGGATTGCTAAGCAGCCACAACACTGATGTATAAGGATCCCTGGAAAATGGGCCTATGGTTTGTACTATTCAGGGCCAGATTTACCATAAGGCACTGCAGGCACGTGCCTACAGGCATCTGTTGCTAGAAAGGCAGCTCACACTGCTTCTCCAGTACCTCCCTCCCTCCTTCCCTATGCAGAGTTTTGAGCGGAGTGTAAATGAGAGATTACTCATCTGGCTCTCTGCATTCCACTGACCAGATCTCCTTTAGGTCAGGGGCAATTTAATACTGAGGCTACCTTTGGCTACCTAATGCTAAGGGGCACCTGTAGTTACCTATGATAGGCTAGGGAAGTAAGGGAGAAGTGACAGTTGGGCCAGGCAGCACACTTGTGGTGCAGTATGAAGGGGGTTTGTAGGTTCATGGAGGGCGGAGTCTAGTGTTCCAGGACATCTGTGCCTATAGGCTCCTGTGATGTAAATCCGGGCCTGGTACTATTAAAAATTACATTAATAAAAAATGTTGTGGGATCCTCCCTCCTGAGCCTCTTTAACCCCTTGTCACCCATGCAGGCTGGGATAGCCAGAATACAGAGCCCAGTTACCGTGAGCTATACCAACCCAGATGCTCCACGGTATTGGGTGGCTCCGGAAGAGAGAGCCTCCCCATCTCCCCTAGAGACCTTGTCCAATCCTTTAGATGTCCGCCCTCTTCTTTTACACAAAGCATTAAACAAAAAGGTTATGAAAAAAAAAAAAAGTATTTTAGTCTATATATATAATAGAGTAAGTGCCTCAACCTTCAAGCCAGAAGAAGAAGTACTTTGCATGAGAAAATGTATGCGTGCTCAAACACCAAGTTTTAGGCCTCTTTTCCACGGACTGTTGAGCTGTGTGCTCAGCAAGCAGTTACCAGGCAGCAGTGAGCAGATACCAGGCAGCAACAAGCAGTTACCAGGCAGCAGTGAGCAGTTGTGAGAGTTTGAGAGGCATTTCACTGCCTATCAACAGTCCATGGAAAAGAGGTCTTACCCTAGCAAGTCTGGCTTTGCAAATCTGGCCTAATTGGCTATTCATAAGGCAATGCTCATGCAAATGCATGCACAAACCAATACTGCAAAGCGGTCACCCTGCTACATTAGCACTATCCAGCCCCCTTTTTATACAACCGGGGGGGTCGCAGGGTCCCAGGCTCTCTCACTGCCTGGGAGCCACAGCGGCACCCTGGAGGGAGAGGCTGGGTGGCGCAGACCCCCCCCCCCCAAGTGTGGCCAGTGCCGGGGAGAGCCGTCCGCACCCACCTCCCAATATTAAAAACAGGCACTTACCTTAACGTCCATTGCGTTCTGCTACATGCCCCAAGGGCACCACATGAGAAAGGAGAGAAGCCTGGGTCACCCCGAGCTTTAGAGCTCAGGGCTTGCTCACATACAGCACTCCAGAGGGGAGGGGGGGGGGGACAGGCGCAGACAACTCACTCCAGGGTTCACACCACCGGAGCAAGCCATCCACCACCTGCCTCAAAAGGATACAAACTGCACAAAATGCTTTCCATGAGAAAGTTAATGCGCATGTAGCAGAACGCAATGGACGTTAAGGTAAGTGCCTGTTTTTAATATTAGGAGGTGGGTGCGGACAGCTCTCCCCGGCGCTGGCCACGCTTGGGGGGGGGGGTCGGCTGCGCCAACCAGCCTCCCCCTCCGGGGTGTCGCTGTGGTTCCCAGGCAGCGAGAGAGCCTGGGACCCCGCGGTCCCCCCGGTTGTGTAAAAAGGGGGCATTGGGAATCCTCCCCGTGGCGCTCCTGGATAGTGCTAATGTAGCATGAACTATTCCTGCAGGGCGACCGCTTTGCGGTATTGGTTTTTTTACCCTGCATAGTTTGGCATGCGAAAGCAAATGCATATTTGCATGAGCATTGCCTCATGAAGAGCCAATTAGGCCCGATTTGGAAAGCCAGACTTGCTAGGGTTAAACTTGGTGTTTGAGTACGCATAATTTTTCTCATGGAAAGCACTTTTTGCAGTTGTATCCTTTGGAGGCAGGTGGTGGATGGCTTGCTCTGGTGGTGTGAGCCCTGGAGTGAGTTGTCCTCCCCCCCTTCTCTGGAGTGTTGTATGTGAGCCAGCCCTGAGCTCTAAAGCTTGGGGTGACCCATACTTCACTCCTTTCTCATGTGGTACTCTCCAAGTTAATGCGCATGTAGCCGAACGCAATGGACGTTAAGGTAAGTGCCTGTTTTTAATATTGGGAGGTGGGTGCGGACGGCTCTCCCCGGCGCTGACCACACTTGGGGGGGGCAGCTGCGCGCCCTCCCCCTCCGGGGTGCCGCTGTGGTTCCCAGGCAGTGAGAGAGCCTGGGACCCCCCGGCCCCACCGGTTGTATGGGGGGCATTGGGAAGCCTCCCCGTGGCGCTCCTGGATAGTGTTAATGTAGCATGAACTAATTCCCGCAGGGCGATCGCTTTGCGGTATTGGTTTTTGGAGCCTGCATAGTTTGGCATGCGAAAGCAAATGCATATTTGCATGAGCATTGCCTCATAAATAGCCAATTAGGCCGGATTTGCAAAGCCAGACTTGCTAGGGTTAAACTTGCTGTTTGAGCACGCATACATTTTCTCATGGAAAGCCTACTCCTTCTTCTTGCTTCAAGGTTGAGGGGCGTACTCTATTAGATAGATAGAAGATAGAAGATGCGGCGTATGCTACGACGCGGGTTGGCTAGTATTCTTAATTAATCATAAATACTTCCCTTTGGAAAATCCCACACCAGTATCCTCGGAAATGTCCCACATCATTATCCTCAGATTAGAGATGTCGCGTAGATAGAATTTTCCGTTCGTGATTCGTGAACGGCAAACATGAACTTCCGCAAATGTTCGCGAACAGGCAAATCTGGTGAACCGCCATAGACTTCAATGGGCAGGCAAATTTTAAAACCTGGTCACCAAAAAAAAGTGATGGAAAACTTGTTTCAAGGGGTCTAACACTTGGACTGTGGCATGGCGGAGGGGGTTCCATGCCAAAAGTCCCACCAAAAAATTACGGAGTTGATGCAAAGTTGGGTTTTAATCCATAAAGGGCAGGAATCACATTATGCACAGCTCTGGGTGTCAGTGGGCTGTGGAGTGTCTCACACAGAGAGATGCAATTGTACTATCAGAATACAGTGACATAATAATGCACTGGAGTGGTTATGTGCCTGTAATTTAATGAGCCAACAGTAGTAGTGTGCACACAGCCAGGGTCATGAGGCGGGGTGAAACATTTGCCTCAGGCGGCACATCTGGGGGGGGGGGGCGGCACCCACCTGTCCATGGGTGCAGGGGGCCGCCTGCCGAGCTGGGTAGTGGGCAGAAAGGGGGTATTGGGCCTAGCGGTGGGGAGAGGGGTCGGACCCCCCCTCCCTCGCCTGGGTCCCCCGATCTGCGCTCCTCCTCCAGCTTTAAAAAGTTAAGTACCAGCGTATGATTAAGAGGCAACGGGCGGGGATCACTCACCTCTTTCACGTTCCAGCGTACGCTCCACTGACGTCACTTCCTGCAACGCCGTCCACTTACAATGCCTCTTAATCATACGCTGGTAGTTAACTTTATAGAGCTGGAGGAGGAGTGCAGATCGGGGGACCCAGGCGGGGGGCTCCCCTCCGCTAGGCCCAATACCCCCTTTCTGCCCGCTACCCCTCCATCTCGGTGCCCCCCCCCCCACTACCCATGCGGGGGGGGGGGGATTTCTTCTAATTTTGCCTCAGGCAGCAAAAAGTCTAAGGCCATCCCTGCACACAGCTCTGGGTGTCAGTGCGCTGTGGAGTGTCTCACACAAAAAAAAACACAGGCGACCAATGTGCTAGCCCTTAAAAGGGCTGTTTGCTTTCACAGCAAGCAAGGAACAAGAATTCAGGCCTAGCTAATGCTTTCCCTACCTATCTGCAGCAAGTCTGACCCTGCTCTCACTAACAATCAGTAGCCAGCAGAAAATGAATCCAATATGGCAACTGCTTTTTGATGGGCATATTTGGAATAGTATAGAACTTTGGATTTTCCCACAGACTGTGACAGTTTGTGAAGGGTATGAATAATTTTGGACTTGGCACTTTTTGCTTAAATGTAAATAAAAGCGGAGAATTTTTTTTCCCACAATAATGTCTCTTGTACACCGTCTTATTATCTTTTGGGAGACACCTATGTCTTTTCCCATCAAAAAATTTATGTCAAGATTTGCCAGGGTTATTGTAACGATCGGTGTAACACAGAGAGGGTCTGATTACCGGTGATCTGCAGTATCGAGTATCACCGAGAATGCAGATACAGTATATACCGGATTATTGATGATCTGCAGTATCACCGATAATCAGATATATCTCTAACCTCTGGACACCTAAGACAAGAGAGTGTTAGGTGCGACAGTAATACTTTGAGGACTGTACCTCAGAAGTAGGTACAGAAGCAGTAAGGAATACTGCACAGAAGTACGTTCCTTCCGTTAGCCTAGACTCTCCCGGGGGAGGAGCTAGGCTGAGAGTAGGAAGGACAGAGAGTGAGTGACACCAGTGAGGGTGTCACTAACAGGTCTGGGAACTGCCTCTAACAGTAAGGCCAGTTCTCGAGGTCGGGCAAGCCAGGTCGTTAACACACAGACAGATAAGGTACAGATTCAGGAGACAGATACGTAATCCAAGGGACAGGCAGAGTTTGGCAACGGAGTATCAGAATAGCAAGGTACAGAATCAGGAGGCAGATACAGAGTCCAGGAACGAGCAGAGTTTGGCAACAGGATATCAGAATAGCAAGATACAGAATCAGAGATCAGAGGAATGGTCAGGCAGGCAGAAGGTCATAACAAATAATACAATACAATATTCCTAAGCTAAGGTGTGAGCTCCGTGATCATCAACACCTTTGGAAACTGATCTAGAACACAGATACTGACAAGGTCTGAGTGCTACCACGTAGTGATCACAACGCTAGACACCAGAGAAATGACCAGCACCCAGTATATATACTATAGCGCTCTCCAGCGCCACCCCTAATTGCTGGACCAATGAGAACTGGTGAAAATGTCAGCTGACCAGCTTGGTCAGCTGACTCTCCTCTGGCTGTAATATAAGCTCTGCCTCCCAGCGCGCGCGCGCGTCCTTCTGAATCTGTGTGGACTATCAGTCCCAGCCACACCACACATGTTTTGCAATGTATCTGCTGACTCGGGCGCGCGCCGGGACCCGCCGCGCTGCTCTCCAAGCAAGCGGCGGCCTCCCCGCGTCCAACCACACTGTCATTAACATTGTCATGCGCGCAATCTGCCGCATCCAACGCGGACTCCACCGCTCTGCCCATGCGGCATGCGGCGGTTTCTCCGCATTGTGCCGCCATGTTGGACGCGGAAACAGCCGCCTCACTCTGAGTACTGGCGGCGGCTTTTCCGCGTTTCCTCACAGTTATGAATAATTATGGGCAGTACTGTATGTAGCTAGTAGGAGAAGCTCAGTGTCTCAGGGCCACATACTGGCTCGGGTCGGGTGTGTCAGGGAGCGGCAGCTCTGCACATTGCTCACATGATTGTCAGAGGCTGAGTGTTATTGACATAACTGTTTGGGCCATCTCCACCTCAGATACCACGTTGATCCCTGTACTGACATTTGCCATACTAAGTATAGCCAGACCCAGCAGAGCATCTTTCAAAGTCCATCCAGGCCTCCCTGAGAGAAGGAGATCCTTACATGGCAACATTGCAGCTGACCAGTGATCCCTGGCCAAAGCATTGCCAGTTCCATGCACACTGACCACCTGGAAGCCCCGGTGTGAAACTCACTGCTCTTTCTTTTGATACATGAAGATTTAGTCTCCCAGTGGGTAGATACATTATCTGTCATTTATCTGCATTCTTCCTATTGTAACTTTAAAATCGACTTTGCTATTAACCGCTAAAGTCGGGAGAATGTTTCTACATTCAATGAACTTTGTGCAATAACATCAGAGGCATTCTTGCTCATCCCTAGCTATGCGGAATCCCCCCATTCCCAAGCATTCTCAGAGGACAGGTATATTCTGTACTGGCTGCTGAATTCTCAGAAACAAACATTCAGCAGTGATGCATCGGCCAGCAGTAAAGATGTTGTCATCTGCGATAAATGTCAGAATGTAAATCAGGGAGAGGAAACATTTTACAACGGGCAAACATGGACTCCATCATTTATAATGGAATATTGTAAAACAATAAACAATTTTATTCATTACATTATTTTCACTACCGGTCCTCTTTAAGATCTGACATGGCAAGCAGTGCAAAAAGAATATCATAGAGCAAACAGACTTGGGATGACCAGAATTACGAAGCAGGAATGAGCAAAGTTCCCCAAACCAGTTTCACAATTTTTATGGAAAATTACAGGAATTTTTGTGAAATGTTTGCCATTTTACAAATTTACATTAAAATCTACAGATCCAGTTTTCGTGGCTGATTGCAAAGCACCCATTCAAGATCTTCCCGTTATTGAGAATTATAATTAAGCTGTGCTTTTTGCGCATTCTAAAAGACTGGCTGATCTAATTCTGGAGACTCCAGTCTCCCCAATGAGGACTGGGTGGAAGGGAGTTTCTTAAAGAGACTCCGTAACAAAAATTGCATCCTGTTTTTTATCATCCTACAAGTTCCAAAAGCTATTCTAATGTGTTCTGGCTTACTGCAGCACGTTCTACTATCACCATCTCTGTAATAAATCAACTTATCTCTCTCTTGTCAGACTTGTCAGCCTGTGTCTGGAAGGCTGCCAAGTTCTTCAGTGTTGTGGTTCTGTGATGCATCTCCCCCCTCCAGGCCCCTCTCTGCACACTGCCTGTGTATTATTTAGATTAGGGCAGCTTCTCTTTTCTCTCTTATCTTTTACAAGCTGGATAAATCCTCCTCTGAGCTGGCTGGGCTTTCACATACTGAGGAATTACATACAGGAAGAGCTGTCTGCACTCTGCAGGAAGAAACAGCCTGACACTTCAGTGCAAGATAGCTGCAGGGGGAAAGAAACACACAAATGATCTCTTGAGATTCAAAAGGAAGGGTGTATACAGCCTGCTTGTGTATGAATGTATTTTCTATGTGTGGACATACTGTACATAAACCTACTTCCTGTTTTGGTGGCCATTTTGTTTGTTTATAAACAAACTTTTTAAAACTGTTTTTAACCACTTTTAATGCGGCGAGGAGCGGCGAAATTGTGACAGAGGGTAATAGGAGATGTCCCCTAACGCACTGGTATGTTTACTTTTGTGCGATTTTAACAATACAAATTCTCTTTAAAGTCTACAATCAGCTCAACAGTTTTTGCCTCGTTGAGGACAAGCTCATTGTCCTTGCCCCAGCTGCAGATTCTCCCAATCTAGCTGCAGTAAGCATGCTCACCGCTGCTGTTGATGAGGCAGATGAAAGTTGTGTCATCTGCGAGTTTAATGACTTTAATGTGTCTGCGGATGAGGTTGAGTTGTTTCGGACCGCAATGATTGAAATCTACGCCCTGTTTTGGTGGCTACCTGGCTGGCAGGGCAAGGATTTTAATCAACCGAAACAGCATGTTCTTGGCGCTTTTGCCGCTCCCGAAGATCTTACCGCTGTTTCTCTGCTGCAGCTCACTCGCTCTGCCGTTGCTCTAACGCCCAGTGATGGACGAGATTGAAAAAAACTTTGTTTCCCGCATTTCACTAAAAATTTTGCATGCAAAAATTTTGCATTCAATTTCACGTAGTATTTAACGATATTACGGGTATAACGTAATTACGGCTATGGTACTTCACGTTAAACGTAATCACGAAATTTCGCACTGAAACGTAATTGTGAAATTTCACGTTCAATGCGCATAATGTGTACCAATGCAAACAACCATGCTTTTAACGCGGAAAAACGGTCGCGTACACCCAAATGCGAAAATTTGTAAGCATACTAGAATCAAAATTTGCGTCAAAAGATACTAAATGACCTATACTGTAATGAACCGTAATTTTGCGAAATTACGAATTAACGCAAAGTTTTGCATTCAAATTACGACTGAAAATGGTGAATTTCTTTCTCTTATTTTTTTCTATGTAGTTATATTTATTCTTTATTTTTGTTTTTATTATTGTTTGTTGTTTAAATCTGGACTTGGAAATTGCTTTTTTTTATTTCAGGGATGTTAATATTTTCCTTAAGCCCTTATCTATATTTGTAATAAATGAGTAAGATTCTTTCACATAACGTCAGGGGCTTTAACTCCCCCTTCAAACGCTCTAAAGCTGTGACCAACTGTTTGAAATATTATCCAGATATTATTGCCATGCAGGAGACCCACATCTCTGAAAATTCTCACCCTCATTTTATTCATCAAAAATATAGTAGATATTCTTCTTCTTGTGCTTCCAAAAAACAAAGAGGTGTCAATACTTCTTAAAAATGATTTCCCTATACAAAATATTACATATATTTCCGATTATGAAGGTACCTTTGTAATCCTTTTGGGTGATATTAATGATAAACATATTTGTATCATTAATTCGTATCATCCACCTAAAAATCCATACATTACATTTCAAAAACTTTTGAGTAAACTTGAGAATTTATCATATCATCATATAATATGGTGTGGAGATTTTAATTTTACATTTAATCCTAATTTGGATCGTAAAAAAACTCACAAAGAGACAAAGGTTTAATCTGCAAAAATGTAAGTTGTGTGATGTATGGAGGGAATTAAACTCAAATACCAGGGGATATTCATTTTTTTCACAGACTCATAATATGTATTCGAGATGCCTGCCTGATTCCTAACGCTTTACATAGCAGATATATTCCTACAGCATGGTCAGACCATGATATGCTTTTTACTCTCTTATTTATGACTCAAATATTTAAACCAAAATATTCTTGGAGATTAAATGAAACACTTTTAATTAATCCTGATATTCGAAAAGAAACAGAGAAATCTATAATTGATTATTTCTCTTTAAATGAAACTGAGTCTATTTCTCCAGAACTTTTATGGTTAGCTCATAAACCTGTAGTTTTTGGTTTCTTGATTAAAAAAGCTTCTGAGATTAAAAAAAAACAAAGGTCTAAGGTTCTTGATACAGAAAAAACTGGAGAGATTAGAGACAGCTAATCAAATTTTGCCTTCCTTATCATTTCGCATAGCTATTAGGGAAACCAAAGCTGAAATAGACTCAATTTTATCTAATGTTACTGAGAAGAAATTGAAATGGACCAAAGCTAAATTATACAGATATATTAATAAACCGGACTATATGTTAGCTAATAAACTCAAGAATTCTCAAACATTTAATCACATTCATAAAATTTCACTTGAAAATGGTACTCTTACGTCCAATCCTTTGAAATTTTTTAAGGCCTTTCATAAATTGTATAATTTATTATATGATAAAAAACCTTATGAGAATAATTTTAACACTAATGATTTTTTTAAGTCCCTTAATTTATCAAAAATTTCTGAACAACAAAATAGTAATCTAAATAAATAAATAACACAAGAGGAAATACTATCATCCATTCAGTCTTTGAAACCCAAAAAAGCACCAGGTATGTATCTGGCTAGTGTTGGCTCCGCACACTTTTTCTAACCCTAACACACAATTACTTAATGACCAAATATGTGAGGTTTGCAGTCTTTGGCATCAATAATTTGCAATGAAATAAAATTAATCTGATTGGCTGTGGCTCCACCCCTTTTCTGAATTTGAACCCCAATCACCCAATGGCCAACGGTACCAGGTACAGGTGATTAACAGTGCAAGAATGGCAGCAATTAAATATTCCCCTTAAAAATCAATAGGTGGATTTTGATTGGCTTTTATAGGCTCCACCCACTTTTCTGAATATTAATCACAGTCACCCAGTGACCAACTGTGCAAAGTTTGAGAACCCTACCATTAGCAGTGTAAGAATGGCTGCAGTTTACATTTGCGCAATGAAATTTGTATTTTTCTCCACCCACTTATTTCCTAACATTGTTCAGGTATGTATTTGACTGGTGTTGGCTCCGCCTACTATTTCTAACCCTAACACACAATTACTCAATAACCAAGTTTGTGAGCTTTGCGGTCTTTGGCATCAATAATTTGCATTGAGATTAAAAAAAATCTGATTGGCTGTTTGTGGCTCCACCCCTTTGTCTGAATTGTAACCCCAGTCACCCAATGACCAACTGTACCAGGTTTAAGGCGTGTGCCATTAACAGTGCAAGAATGGTAGCAATTACATATTCCCCTTGAAAATCAATAGGGGAATTTTGATTGGCTTTTGTAGGCTCCACCCACTTCTCTGAATATTAATCTCAGTCACCCAGTGACCAATTATGCAAAGTTTGAGAACCCTACCATTAACAGCGTAAGAATGGCTGCAGTTTACATTTTCTCAGTGAAATTTGTATTTGTCTCCGCCCACTTATGACCCTGCGTTGCCCGCTTATGTATTTGGCTGGTGTTGGCTGTGCCCACTTTCCTAACCCTAACACACAATTAATCAATTACTCAATTACCAAGTTTGTGAGCTTTGCAGGTTTGGCAACAATAATTTGCATTGGAATATAACAAATCTAATTGGCTGTTTGTGGCTCCACCCCCTTTCTGAAATTGAACCCCAGTCACCCAATGATCAACTATACCAGGTTTGAGGCTTGTGCCATTAACAGTGCAAGAATGGCAGAAATGTAAATATTCCCCTTGAAAATCAATAGGTGAATTTTGATTGCCTTTTGTAGGCTCCACCCACTTTTCTGAATATTAATCCCAGTCACCCAGTAACCAGCTGTGCAAAGTTTGAGAGCCCTACCATTAACAGTGTAAGAATGGCTGCAGTTTACATTTTCCAGTGAAATTTGTATTTGTCTCCGCCCCCTTTTTGGTTATGGGAATAAAAAGTATCCTATACTTTATTCCAGGTAATGTACTATGTGTGTGCCAAATTTCATTCAAATCCGTTCAGCCGTCTTTGCGTGATCGAGTAACAAACATCCAAACATCCAAATATCCAAACTTTCCCATTTATTATATTAGTAGGATAGATTTAAAAATGATGACTTCAGTCTTGGCCTCTAGATTAAATGATCTCTTACCTAATATTATCCATAGGGATCAGGTTGGTTTCATCCCTGGTAGGCAGGCATCTGACGACATTAGGAAAGTTTTGGATCTTATAGATTATGCTAATACCAAGTCTATGCCATTACAAATTCTCTTGATATGCAGAAAGCTTTTGATATGATTGATTGGGATTATATGTTTCTTGCTCTTGAACATAGGGGGTTTTCTAGTACTTTTATTAATATTCTTCGAGCTATATATTCTAATCCTACAGCATTTCTTAAGATGCCTACAAATTCACCTACTAAAATATTTATTAAAAGAGGTACCAGGCAAGGGTGTCCAATATCTCCAGCTATTTTTGCTGTTGTGATGGAACCCTTAGCCGAATATATACGAATGTCACGGGATATTAGAGGGGTTACCTTGGATGGTTATGATTATAAATGTAATCTATTTGCTGATGACATTTGATTGACGATTACTTCACCTCATACTTCTTTACCAAATCTGTTGCATATTTTGAACACTTTTCAAAACATTTCGGGTCTTACAGTGAGTTTAGAAAAATCAGACACTATTTTCTGCAACACCTCAATTTCTACAAATTTTGCCTTATCTAAACACTTTGGTTTGAATTCCTCCTCATCCTTTATTAATATTTCTTGGCATTAATATAAAGTATAATAGGGACTCATTATATAAACATAATTATGACAAAGATAAAGACAAATCACTTATATCGTGCTTTTCTCCTGGCGGACTCAAAGCGCCAGAGCTGCAGCCACTAGGACGCGCTCTATAGGCAGTAGCAGTGTTTAGGGAGACTTGCTTAAAGAGTAACTGTCAGGCTGCAGAAGCTAATTTAAACCTCTATTCTCCTGTGTTAAACAGTTTAGAAGGAAGCCATAAAGGCATTATTGAAGATAAAAATCTCTTTTACCTTTGATGTGTTCTTATCAGAAAAGCTGTTAGACCGAAGAGGACGCAAGCCGCATACTATACTGCAAAGCATTTTGGGGCCCTCCCCTCGGCTGCTAATGAGACGTTTCAGCAGCTTGTAACTCAGTCCAGCGCGTAGCACTGATAAATCTCCTGGGCAGAGTACACTGCAGGAGTCAGCTATTGTTCCTAGCCACATGGCTCATTAATATTCACTGCACACTGTTTTGTTCAAGTACGAGCTTATCTGTGATCAGGAAGCAGGCAGGACATGACGACACATTTGACAGAAAAACATGGAGCCTGCCATGAGCTGTCAGGAGCATCTATCTCTGCATATACTATATACAAATTCTGTGAAGTACAAACGTGGACAGTGAAATGCATATGTAATGTAAGTACAGCCAATCTTTAGCTACTGATATATGTGTTTATTTTCTCTGAGACCCTATACCTAACAGCTCCTCTTTAAGGTCTCCTACTGAATAGGTGCTGGCTT
Source organism: Hyperolius riggenbachi (assembly GCF_040937935.1). Taxonomy (NCBI): domain Eukaryota; kingdom Metazoa; phylum Chordata; class Amphibia; order Anura; family Hyperoliidae; genus Hyperolius; species Hyperolius riggenbachi. Next base: position 8,638,578 of record NC_090647.1, read on the forward strand.
ACTGAACAGGCAGAGCTGAGATTCGAACCCTGGTCTCCTGTATCAGAGGCAGAGCCCTTATATATACCCCTTTTAAAAAAATGTAAAGAAGACTTTAAAAATGGCGTTGTTTCAATATCTCTTGGGTGGGAAAAATCAATTCCTTCAAAATGATGTAATTACCTCAAATCCTTTATCTTTTCCGTTCTCTTCCTATTCCAGTTCAATCTTATGATATACTAAAGCTACAAAAAGAACTTTAGCAAGCAATTTATATGGAATGGTAGAAAGCCTAGAATTTCTTCTAAAATTATGTTATTATCAAAAAAGATGGAGGTCTCTCAGTAGTACCTGACATTAAAAAATATTATTTGGCTGCTCAAATTCCATTAGTAGAAGGAAGTGATTCTTCTCCATTATGGGTGAAGTTGGAGGAATCTATCATTCCCCCCTTTACCTGGCCTGGTATATTATGGTGTTATACTAGAAATTTACCCAAACTGTGTCTGCCTTCTACAATGCATACTCTTAACATTTGGAGAAGATATAGATTTGAATATAGTTTCCAATCTAAAAATTCAGGTATGATTGAAATTTCAGGTTCACCTGATCTTCCTAACCGTTTGCATTCACTGTTCTCTACTTGGAATAAATTCAATAATTTTAATTAGAGATGTCGCGAACCTCCGATTTTCGGTTCGCGAACCGGGTTCGCGAACTTCTGCGGAAGGTTCGGTTCGCGGAAAAGTTCGCGAACCGCAATAGACTTCAATGGGGATGCGAACTTTCAAAAATAGAAAAAATTATGCTGGCCACAAAAGTGATGGAAAAGATGTTTCAAGGGGTCTAACACCTGGAGGGGGGCATGACGGAGTGGGATACATGCCAAAAGTCCCGGGGAAAAATCTGGATTTGACGCAAAGCAGCATCTTAAGGGCAGAAATCACATTGAATGCTAAATTGCAGGCCTAAAGTGCTTTAAAACGTCTTGCATGGGTATACATCAATCAGGGAGTGTAATTAGAGTTCTGCTACACACTGACACACCAAACTCACTGTGTAACGCAGCGCAAACAGCTGTTTGCGTAGTGACGGCCGTACTGGACTGGTGTGCACCGTGGCTGAGCTGGGTTCACTGAACAGTGAAGGTACTTAAGATGCAGTGAGGTGGCCAGGTGGGTTCTCACCCAACACAACAGGTATTTAGATGCAGTGAGCTGGGTTCACTCAACACAACGCTAGGTATATGCAGTGATGAGGTGGGTTAAGTATACACAACAGGTACTGGGTAGTTAGATGCAGTGAGCTGGGTTCACTGAACAGTGAAGGTACTTAAGATGCAGTGAGGTGGGTTCTCACTCAACACAACCGGTAGTTAGATGCAGTGAGGTGGCCAGGTGGGTTCTAACTCAACACAACAGGTATTTAGATGCAGTGAGCTGGGTTCACTCAACACAAAGCTAGGTATATGCAGTGATGAGGTGGGTTAAGTATACACAACAGGTACTGGGTATATGCAGTACTGGGTAGTACAATGTGCAGCTCCCTGTCACACACACAGGTAGTCACTGAATGTACTGGGCTGCTGGCAGTGGCACACACACTATCAATTAGCAATGCTGTGCATGCAACAAAAGTGTCAGTTTGACACACAGAAAAAAAAAAAAAAGTACAGGATGAGCTCTGACAAGAGCTGTTGCTGGGTGCTATAAAAGCAATAACAATCAGCCAGGAGCAAGCTAAGCAGCCAAGAACCTAACTAATCTGTCCCTAGAAGAACAAGTCTGCAGCAGCTGTCCCTAGTCTGTCTAATAGCAGGCAGACGAGTGACTGTAATGGCCGCCGGAGCCTGCCTTATATAAGGGGGGGGGGGGCTCCAGGGCTTAGTGTAGCCTGAATGGCTACAATGTGCCTGCTGACTGTGATGCCGAGGGTCAAAGTTGACCCTCATAGTGCATTATGGGGCGAATCGAACTTCCGCAAAAGTTCGCCTGGTGCAGGTGAACGCGAATCCCCGAAGTTCGCCTGGAACCGTTCGCTGGCGAACCGTTCGCTACACCTCTAATTTTAATCTCCAGAAATTAACCCATCTCTGTCAATCACATAAATTGCCTTCTCTTCACATTTTTAGATTCAAAAAAATACCTCCTCTTTCTTTAAGATATTTAGAACCTTTTTATAGAATTTTCTCTACTAAATTTAAAGATAAATAGATAGATTTTATCACACAATTTGAGAATATAATTATGCTTAAATAATCCTCTCAGGCGAGGGATGGTGTCTATGATATATTCTATTTTAAATGGTATACCTTGCAACCATAAACATAAACATAAATATATGGTAGATTGGTAGATTGGGAAAATGATCTTCAAATCTCATTAGATAGCGGAGTTTGGTGTTATTTGAATGATTCTATTTAGAAAAACTCTATTTATTATTCTACTTTAGAAACTTCTGTTTCTAAAAGTGTTACATCGGTGTTACCTTACTCCTGTTGGATGACATGCCATGAATCAGGAGAACCAATCTTGCTGTTTTAGAGGTTGTGGGGGTAGAGGTGATGTCATACATATATGGCGGTATTGTCCAATGGTTTCAAGATTCTGGACAAAAGTCAATAAAAAGATAAATAAAGTCTTACAGATCAAATTACCCAAATGCCCATTCATTCTTCTTTTAGGTAAACAAGCTTCGGGTGTTTTTGTGTCTGAATATAGACTCATTCAGCATATATCTATGGCTGCTAAAAGTATTATAGCTAGAAAATGGAATTCACCTTGATTGCCTCTGTCTGATCTTTATCCTCGTATATCCTCAACTATGGTTTCAGAAAGGATAAATGCAATTTTAAATGATTCCCTTCATAAATTGGAAAGCGTACGGGCCCCTTGGATATCCTCCTTATCTACCACAGGCCTTAATTATACTATTACGAGATTACAGAGTGTTGACCCTGACTTTGTTTATTTATTGTTCCTGTACATTGTTAGCCCTGGTGCAATCTTGTCCAGATGCTTTTTTATTGTTTTATGGCACTATGTTAAGTTGCCATATGTTATATAGGAAAAATGAGTTGTTATTTATTTATATATTTATTTATTTATTTATTATTTATTTATTTATTATTTATTTATGTATTATTTATTTTTCAGAATATGAATTTCTTTATGGATTCATTAGTATTTTTCTTATGATAATTGAATCATATCATAGTTTATGTATCCATTATTTTATTAATATGCTTTGTAAGTTTCTTGATTAATGAGTTTTCGTAATATCTGTACCATTTTTAATTCTGAATCTATCATCCATAAATAAAATTATGAAAATGGTGAATTTCGATGCGAAATTTCTCAGCACCACTGATAACGGCAGAGCCCTGTGAGCGGGTCAGGAGACAATTTCATTGGTTCCTGACCCTGTCTATCAACGTAAGCTGCTCCCATTGGCTTACAATGATAGACACAGTCAGGAGTAGTGATGCTCGGATACCCCTTTTTATTATTTGAGTTTGGTCGAATTCGAATAGTAAATTATTCGCGTTCGGTCGAATATTCAAATCGAATTTTTTTTTACTATTCGATTCGACCTCGGACTTCGAGCTCACTATTCGAGTCGGTATTCGAGCTCATTATTCGAGCTGACTATTCGAATTGGCCTTAAATAGCTTCCAACGCTTGTTTTGAGGGTGAATGATGCAAGAAACATCTTTTTTTCCAAGTAACAACAGCAAGTGATTATGTGGGGATGTTCCTTTAAAAAAAAAAAAAGGTGGAAAGAGAAGTTGTGTCCAAAATTTTGTTCAGTACTGTATATACTTCTTCTTCTTCTTTATCTTCTATATCTTCTTCTTCTTCTTCTTCTTCTTCTTCTTCTTCTTCTTCTTCTTCTTCATCATCATCATCATCATCATCATCTTCTTCATCATCTTCTTCTTCTTCTTCTTCATCATCTTCTTCTTCTTCTTCTTCATCATCTTCTTCTTCTTCATCTTCTTTTTCTTCATCTTCTTCATCTCCTTCATCTTCTTCATCTTCTTCTTCTTCATCTTCTTCTTCTTCATCATCATCATCTTCTTCTTCTTCTTCATCTTCTTCTTCTTCATCATCATCATCTTCTTCTTCTTCATCTTCTTCTTCTTCATCTTCTTCATCTTCTTCTTCTTCATCATCTTCTTCTTCTTCATCATCTTCTTCTTCTTCATCTTCTTCATCTTCTTCATCTTCTTCTTCTTCATCTTCTTCATCTTCTTCATCTTCTTCATCTTCTTCTTCTTCATCTTCTTCTTCTTCTTCTTCTTCTTCTCCTTCTTCTTCTTCTCCTTCTTTTTCTATATCGTCTTCTTCTTCTTCACTTATTTCTCTTTTATATTTTTTTTTTAAAGAAATGTAGCTATTTTTGAGCGTAATAAATAGCTGGTGGCGCACGCATGTTGGAAGCGCCATTGTATGTGCTCCCTGGCAGTGGAAACACACAGACAGCAGGAGGTAAATTCAGCAGCAGGGGGGGAGGAGGTTGTGTGGCAGCAGGCAGTCAATGAGGCAGGCAGCGAGACATAATAGGCTGTGTGGTACCTAGCGGTGGTACCAGGCCGTAAATACACAGCATGAGGTTCCAGATAGCGGTCGTGAAGCCCACATCATGTCCAATACACAACTGGGACAACACAGTTTTCAACCTGGACACCTCTAAAAATAATATCACACAGTATTAATAAAAAGTATATATAATTTTTTGTTTTTTTTAAAGAAATGCAGCTATTTTTGAGCGTAACAAATAGCTGGTGGCGCACGCATGTTGGAAGAGCCATTGTATGTGCTCCCTGGCAGTGGAAACACACAGACAGCAGGAGGAGGAGGATGAGTGTGTGGCAGCAGGCAGTCAATGAGGCAGGCAGCGTGACATAATAGCCCTGGTACCTAGCGGTGATACCAGGGCTGTAAATAAACACAGCAGGAGGTCCCAGACAGCGGTCATGCAGCCCACATCGTGTCGAATACACAACTGGGACAACACAGTTTTCAACCCGGGCACCTCAGAAAAATTAAACCTTTTTTTTTTATGGTTTATTTGTTTTGTTTTTACAACAAATTACACAGACAGATATAGCTATTGTTTGACGTAATAGCTGGTGGCAGAGTGGCAGCAGAAGGAAATTCTGTGTACCCTGGCAGTGGGAAACACAGACAAACAGCAGCAGCAGCAGGAGGAGGAATGGAGGAGTAGTGTGAGTGTGGCAGCAGGCCAGGCAGGCAGCGTGACATAATAGCCCTGGTACCTAGCGGTGATACCAGGGCTGTAAATAAACACAGCAGGAGGTCCCAGCCAGTGGGAAACACAGACAGACAGCAGAAGGGCAGTACACAGCAGCCCACTGTAGGTGTAAAATGTGTGGCTGCAGGCGATGTAATAGTCAAAGTGAACCAGGCTGGCTTAGTGAGCAGGAGCCAGGAGGTGGTAAAGGGTGGTAAGGCACATTAACGATGGTTCTTCCGGTAGCCAGTTCATGTCCCCCTCTCGCCGACAACAGGGGCCAGGAACTCGCCTTCCACCCACGCCTGGTTCATCTTGAGAAACGTCAGTCTGTCCACAGACTTGTGAGACAGACGTGAGCGTTTCTCGGTGACCACGCCACCAGCTGCACTGAAGCAGCGCTCGGACAGCACGCTGGAAGGGGGACAGGACAGCACTTCCAGGGCATACTGCGCCAGCTCGCTCCAGATCTCCAGGTGCTTGACCCAATACTCCATGGGATCAACAGGGGCATCGCTGTCAAGCCCGCTGTAGGACCCCATGTAGTCAGCCACCATTCGGGTCAGGCGCTGGCTGTGACCGGAGGAGGATGCTGCTGCATGCACCTCCTCTCTAGTCACTGCTGCCGGAGCCTCTACAGTCCTGTAGAGCTCGTTGCTGAGAGACAGCAGGTCTGTGGGACGCTTGCTGCTGGATGCAGGCACCGGCTACTGCCTCTGTGCTGGCTGGACAGTGGGAGTGGAAGGCTGGGGGTAGGCTTCCTCCAAGCGCTCAACAAGGGCCTGCTGCAAGCTCCTTATTTGTTGCGCTGGGTCTCCTCCTGCAGGCGGCAGGAACTGGCTCAACTTCCCCTTGAGGCGTGGGTCCAACATCATGCTGATCCAGATGTCCTCCCTCTGCTTCATCTGGATCACCCTGGGGTCCTTGCGCAGGCACGTCAGCATGTGCGCTGCCATTGGGAAGAGGCGGGCCACATGTGCTGGCACATCGACGGCAGTGCTGTCCTCATCCTCCTCCTCAGCCTCCTCAACCTCATCCTCTCTCCACCCCCGCACCAACTCAGCTGCGCTGTGCTGATCCCCCTCATCAGCAGCAAGGTCAGGGACCTCCACCAAGTCCTCCTCCTCCTCCCCCTCAGAGGTGGACTGTGCAGCTGCATGACGCTCCTGCTGGTCCAAGGCTGCCGCTCCCTGTTCCAGCAAAGCATCGAGGGTTCTGTTCAGCAGACAAACCAGGGGCACCCACTCGCAGACCATAGCATGGTCCCTGCTCACCATGTTAGTGGCCTGCAGAAAGGGAGCCAGCACTAAGCACTCCTGCTGCATGTGCCTCCAGTCATCATCGGGGACGATGGATGGGATGTTGCTGGTCCTGCCCCTTCTCTGAGCGGCGGACACAGTGGCCAGGGCAAGGTACTGGTTGACAGCGTGCTGCTGTTCAACCAGACGCTCCAACATCGCCAGGGTGGAGTTCCAGCGAGTCGGAACGTCAAGGATCAGCCGATGGCGTGGCAGCTCCAGCTCCTTTTGCACGTCTTCCAGGCTCGCACAGGCTGCAGCCGAGCGCCGGAAGTGACGCACAACGTTCCTTGCCGTTTCCAGCAGTTCGCCCATCCCCTGGTAGGTGCGCAAGAACTTCTGCACCACCAGGTTCAGCACGTGGGCAAGACAGGGGATGTGGGTCAGGTTTCCCCTGTCTATTGCGGCAACCAGATTGGCCCCATTGTCGGCCACCACCTCTCCGACTCTGAGGCCTCTGGGGGTCAGCCAAATCCTCTCCTGGAGTTTGGCCAACACATGGGTTGCCGTCAGTTTGGTCTTCCCAAGGCTGACCAAGTGCAGCAGCACTTAGCAGTGGCGGGCCTTCACGCTGCTGCTGAGGCGGGGGGTTTGGCCAGGTGTGCCGGAGGATGGCAGAGGATCGGAGGAACCTGCTGCAGTTCCCCTGACCCTGCGGGGTGGCACCACCCACTGTGTTGCTGCTGCTGCTGTGCCCGCTGCTGCTCTCCCATCCTCACCCCCTTTCACCAAGCTGACCCAGTGGACAGTGAAGGACAGGTAGCGGCATGTCCCGAAGCGGCTGCTCCAGGAGTCCATGGTGATGTGGACCCTTTCACCAACCGCGTGCTCCAGCCCTCGCACCACATTGGCCATCACAAAGCGGTGCAGTGCAGGAATGGCCTTGCGGGCGAAGAAGTGTCTGCTGGGGAGCTGCCAGTCTGGGGCTGCACAAGCAAGCAGCGCACGCATGTCGCTCCCCTCCTACACGAGCGTGTACGGCAGGAGTTGGGAGCACATGGCCCATGCCAGCAAGCCGTTCAGCTGCCGCACGCGACGGCTGCTGGGAGGCAGAGCCCTAACCACCCCCTGGAAGGGCTCTGGCGTGGCCTTTTGCTTGCACGGGAATCAGCAGACACAGCAGAGGAGGCCACTGAGGACTGGCTGCCAGAACAGGCCTCAGTGTCGGCGGCAGGAGTTGCAGAGGGGGGAGGAGCAGTGCGTTTCCGCACTCCTGCTGATGCTGCTGGAGGAGCAGGAGGGCGGGTGGCTGCGGTTGCTGCTGCTGCTGCTGCTGAAGGCTGTGCAGTGATGGGTGTGGTGCCACTGCCAGCACCAGATGCCTTCAGCCTCTGGAACTCCTCATGCTGGTGGAAATGTTTCGCAGCAAGGTGGTTGATGAGCGAGCTGGTGCTGAACTTTAAGGGGTCTGCACCTCTGCTCAACTTCCGCTGACAGTGGTTGCAAGTGGCGTACTTGCTGTACACTGTGGGCATGGTGAAAAATCGCCAGATTGGTGACAAAAACAACCCCCTACGGCCTGGAGCCGCTGCTGCCTGTCTCCCTGTGGTGGTTGGGGCGGGGGCTTGGGTGCAGCTGGTGGTGGTACTGGCAGATGCTGCTGCTGCTGCTGCTGAGCCTGAGACACCAGCAGGCTGTGGGACCTGCCTACTGCTGCCAATGCTTGCAATGATGCGCCTCCTTGCAAGGCCCACAAGCGCATCCTCCTCCTCAGAGCTGCTGATGATGACATCCCCAGGTGCTGGTGGTGGCGGCACCCAGTCTTTGTCTGTCACCACGTCATCATCATCATCATCATCCTCCCCCTCCTGAAACATGTCCTGCTGGGATGATGACCCCCCAAACTCCTCTCCTGATGCATGGATGGGCTGCTTGACTGTCGCCACAGTCTTGCTGTCCAATCCCTCCTCCCCCAAAGTGCCCATCAGCATCTCCTCCTCAAAATCACCAACAACAGCAGACAATACCCTGATGGTGCCTGGGGTCAAAGGACTGCTGAGTGACAGGTCGGCGACTGACGGTGAACTGGCCTCCTCCCCAGGCCCTGCTGGGTGGCTGCTGCAAACAGGGGTGGTGGTGGTGGTGGTGGTGAGGGTGGAGGCCTCGGATGCAGAGCTGATGGCGAGCTGCTCATCCTCCGTCATCAGTTGCACCACAGTGTCTGCATCCTTTTCCTCAATGGGACGTTTCCGACCCGGCTGGAGGAAAATCGGAGCAGGTGCTACACGCTCCTGCTGCTGTGTCTCTGCAGCGTGAGTTGCAGATGCTCCTGCTGTGCGGCGCCCAAGGCGTCCACGGCCAGTGGCTATAGGAGGAATGTTAGCCACTGATGCTGCTGCTGCGGAACTGTGCATGGTGGCGCAGCCGCGGCTTGCCACAATGCTGCTCCCTCTCCTCCTGATTTCCTTGCTGCCCTTCCCCTTGCCCAAACCGCGCTGGCTGCCACTTCCAGACATCTTAGATGTTTTGGGCGTAAACACAAAAGTTTTTAAAAAGGGCGGGTGAAAAGTGGGGTACTTTAATGAAGTGGGTTGGTGGGTGAGGTGACACTAATCACTAAGTGATTAGATCGCTAACTGATAAGTACAGTACAAATACAAAATACAATAATCGGTAATCAGTAAGTGTGAACAGTGAACAGTGAGTGTGTCCCCTAGTACACTAACTAGAAAATACAATAATCAGTAGTAATCACTCAGATTCAGTAGAAGGAATTAGAGTGTGTGTACACTACAGACAGTGAGTGCACGCACGTGCACACACGCGCAGGAGCTAGCCTATGAACAGTGACTGAGTGAGTGTCCCTAGTACAGTAAGTAAGTAGTAACAGTCAGGAAGTACAACTAGAAATTACAATAATCAGTAGTAATCACAAGGAAATAGAGTGTGTGTACACTACAGACAGTGAGTGCACGCACGCGCACACACGCGCAGGAGCTAGCCTATGAACAGTGACTGAGTGAGTGTCCCTAGTACAGTAAGTAAGTAGTAACAGTCAGGAAGTACAACTAGAAATTACAACAATCAGTAGTAATCACAAGGAAATAGAGTGTGTGTACACTACAGACAGACAGTGCATGCACGCGCACACACGCGCAGGAGCTAGCCTATGAACAGTGACTGAGTGAGTGTCCCTAGTACAGTAAGTAAGTAGTAACAGTCAGGAAGTACAACTAGAAATTACAATAATCAGTAGTAATCACAAGGAAATAGAGTGTGTGTACACTACAGACAGTGAGTGCACGCACGCGCACACACGCGCAGGAGCTAGCCTATGAACAGTGACTGAGTGAGTGTCCCTAGTACAGTAAGTAAGTAGTAACAGTCAGGAAGTACAACTAGAAATTACAATAATCAGTAGTAATCACAAGGAAATAGAGTGTGTGTACACTACAGACAGTGAGTGCACGCACGCGCACACACGCGCAGGAGCTAGCCTATGAACAGTGACTGAGTGAGTGTCCCTAGTACAGTAAGTAAGTAGTAACAGTCAGGAAGTACAACTAGAAATTACAATAATCAGTAGTAATCACAAGGAAATAGAGTGTGTGTACACTACAGACAGTGAGTGCACGCACGCGCACACACGCGCAGGAGCTAGCCTATGAACAGTGACTGAGTGAGTGTCCCTAGTACAGTAAGTAAGTAGTAACAGTCAGGAAGTACAACTAGAAATTACAATAATCAGTAGTAATCACAAGGAAATAGAGTGTGTGTACACTACAGACAGTGAGTGCACGCACGTGCACACACGCGCAGGAGCTAGTCTATAAACAGTGACTGAGTGAGTGTCCCTACCCTAGTACAGTAAGTAAGTAGTAACAGTCAGGAAGTACAACTAGAAATTACAATAATCAGATTCAGTAGTAATCACAAGGAAATAGAGTGTGTGTACACTACAGACAGTGCACGCGCACACACACGCAGGAGTTAGCCTATGAACAGTGACTGAGTGTCCCTCCCTAGTACAGTAAGTAGTAACAGTAAGTACAACTAGAAATTACAATAATCAGTAATCAGAAGGAAATAGAGTGTGTGTACACCAGTGGTGCTCAGCAGAGCTCGAATATTCGAGTAGCTCGAATATTCGAGCTCTTTTCCAGCTATTCGAGCTCGGTATTCGAGCTCCGAATAGCTGTAGCTATTCGAATGGGCTATTCGAGTACACTCGAATAGCCCATTCACTATTCGAGCTATTCAAGCAAAACGGCGCTATTCGAGCTCGGTACCGAGCTCGAATAGCGTCATAGCCCAGATTGATGTCCTTAGAGCCAATCAGAGGGCTCCCAGGCCCTCTGACGGCAGCCAATCACAGAGGGGGACCCTGGCCAGCCCCTACCCTATAAATAGCGGCCGCCATGTTCCGTTTCTCCGTCCTTGCCTGAGACTTGCATAGAGAGAGAGTTGCTCCTTTGTGCTTTGGCTTAGCAAGAGCTTTATTGTGGTAATTTACCTAGCGTTTCTGCTCACATACACCTCCTATACACACCTATATTGTTGTTAGTTAGTTAGACATTGTATTTTAGTTAGTAGCTTTTGTGTTACATAGAGACAGGCCAGCTGCTGCAGGCTTACAGCTTTAGGCCTCAGGGCCTTGCCTGTGTGGGCAGCTGTCCTCCTGTCCTCTGTTTATTTCTCTCTATTCTATACCAGTATTTCTGCTGTCCTTTACTACTGATTGTATTAGTATTGTAGTTATATACTGTAACTGTACTAGGACACTCACTGTCACTGTTCATAGGCTACTAGCTGCTCCTGCGTGTGTGCACTCACTTTCTGTGTACACACTACACACACTCTATTTCCTTCTGATAACTGATTGATTATTGTAATTGATTATTGTAATTAGTTAGTTGTACTTTTACTGTTACTACTTACTGTACTAGGAGTCTAGGACACTCAGTCACTGTTCATAGGCTACTAGCTCCTGCGTGTGTGCACTCACTGTCTGTGTACACACTACACACACTCTATTTCCTTCTGATAACTGATTGTCTATTGTAATTGATTATTGTAATTAGTTAGTTGTACTTACTGCTACTACTTACTGTACTAGGAGTCTAGGACACTCAGTCACTGTTCATAGGCTACTAGCTCCTGCGTGTGTGCACTCACTGTCTGTGTACACACTACACACACTCTATTTCCTTCTGATAACTGATTGATTATTGTAAATGATTATTGTAATTAGTTAGTTGTACTTACTGTTACTACTTACTGTACTAGGAGTCTAGGACACTCAGTCACTGTTCATAGGCTACTAGCTCCTGCGTGTGTGCACTCACTGTCTGTGTACACACACTACACACACTCTATTTCCTTCTGATAACTGATTGCTTATTGTAATTAGTTAGTTGTACTTACTGTTACTACTTACTCTTACTGTACTAGGAGTCTAGGACACTCAGTCACTGTTCATAGGCTACTAGCTCCTGCGTGTGTGCACTCACTGTCTGTGTACACACACTACACACACTCCATTTCCTTCTGATAACTGATTGATTATTGTAATTAGTTTGACAAGGACAGAGGCGCCAAAAGAATAAAACCAATATTTAAAAGTTTAAAACATTGCTGTGGAGGCAGTGGTGGACTTACCTCCAGCAAGTAGACACAACAAACTGTGTGTTTTGAACAAGTTAAATTTATTGGTACACTCCGGGGGGCAGTCGCAACGCGTTTCGCAGGCAAAGCCCGCTTCCTCAGGCAATAGTGAACGGAGCACACAACTGTGGACAAGAGGCATGGTTGGTGTATATTCCCAGACATATACATAGACAAATATAATAAAATAAACAGAGCAGTTGTAATATGTACAAAGTAGGTAGAATAAATAAATGGTGTCATCCGTGTAGCGTAGTACACGTGGGGTAGGATGAAATGGACATATATAAATATATACATATAAACATACATGTATACACTAGTCCATATGGTACCCAATGTTGGTATGGGTAGGGGAGCGGGGTATGCTGTGAAAGGTTAAGAGGTGGAGGATATAGGGGGACCAGCCGATTTTTAAGTGTTTCTGGGGAAAAAAATAAGGAATAGTGGTTCCATGTCGTTTAAAAGGGAGATGCAGGAACAAGTACAAGTGACTGGCGTTTTTAGAGGTGAAATGGTATGGGATATGTGGGAAAGGTGGGGGGAGGATTTTTTTGTAACTTATGCCATTTAAGTTCAATGTAAGGTGCGGGAGGGAGGCAAGAAGAGAGGAGGGATATGTTAAATCAGTGTATGGTCCGTGCAGGGCTCAGCTTGAGATGGTAAGAAAAATGCTGGACATCATTAAATTCGTCTGAACAAGAGTGGTGAAACAAAATCCACTTACCAGCATTGGGTCCGGGTAACACCTGACGCCTCGTTATCATGGTGTCCCGGACCTGCTGTTTAAATGTGGCTCAATGATGTGTCTGAGCCTATCAGAGGCGGAGGGGCGGTTCCTACTTTTCGCCTCACTCATGCGTCCAAAAGACGACCCTCTAGTATGGTCGACCTGCGGGCGCTGTGTCTGGCCGTCATGCTTAGGGCGGGGACCTCCGGGCGGCGAGCGTTAGCGTGTGACGTCATGCGTATATCATGCGCATGCGCCCGATGTAGTTTCGGCCATATTTAAATCTGGAAAAGTGGCCGGTGCAGCGGCTCCAACTGCTGTTAAAACGGTGAAGGGGTTTTTTTTGTATCAGAGGGTGATTGATCAATTACTTGTGCCCATTTCAAATTAAAAATTAAGAAATATATGTGGATTTATTATATTTATTTGTTATTTTGATGGCCTTACGGGGCCTTGTGTTTAACATGTATCATATGGAATTGAAGTGGAGTTATGATGCCATCTAGTGGGTGGTTTTAGGAAGCTGAATTTTTGTATAAAACCTGCTTCTATTTACATCCAATAGACACAGTTGTGCACATAAAATGTATATAAAATGTATATGTATAAAACTTATGTAAAGTAAATAAAATCATGCCGGGGTTGGGAACCTTTTACATACTAAATTGCTAAGCACATTGCTCCTAGTATATTAAGAGCACTAAATCAATGGATATATAAATATATAATATATAACATAATATATAATAAATAATGTAATATATAATAGTTAATAACATATAATATATAATAAAATGGATCTGGATGGTACAAAGAATCAATACCATACTAACTATAAGTGTGACAATAAAACCGACCTTTGCATACAAAAATATTAAAAAGGGGGAGAAAAAATGTAAGGAGAAAAAACATTAACCTACCCAGCGTTCAATTTCCCCAGGATTTCTGTGCAAACAGTGATAAAAATTATTTTTAAAACTTTTTTTTTCCTGTAACTTGCCAAAATGTGTCAAGCAAGGGTCTAGTATACAGTGCAGGAGAGTATTGATGTGTATGCATGTTTATACTGTTCACAGCATGTTTTTTTGAATGGACATTTCTGTCCATACCGCTAGGGAGGTTAAAACATCACGACATTAAATAATCATAGTAGAACACCAAAAAGTACATATAAAGTCATAGTGACTACAAGAATGATAAAAGAGGCGACCGGTTAAAATTCAAAAGGAATTATCTGTATGTTTGTACTTAATAGATTTTTTCAAGAATTTCGTTGAGGCCCTCCGGAGCGAGGGTCCTCAACATTTGGATCCAGAACATTTCTCGCGCTCTAAGTTTGTTGAAAGCATCCGGTTGTGATTGGTCTATACATTCGATGAGTGTGATCTGAAACAAAGTGGGGTCCTTATTGTGATGGGTGCCAAAGTGTCTAGATACACTGTGCAGGGCGAAGTTGTTGAGGATATTTCTTTTATGTTGTCCAATACGGGTACGTGCAAGTTGAGTAGTGCGGCCCACGTACTGAAGGTGACAAGGACAAGAAATAATGTAAATGACATACTTAGAGGTGCATGTTATATGGTTTCTGATAGGATATTGTAATGTAGTGGTGTTAGAGGTGTAAGTGGCTGTGGTTTGAATGAATGAACAAGCTTTGCATCTTGTATTATTACATGGTGTGCAACCTGGTCTAGGTTGAGTGTGTAGGGGTTGTTGGGAATCTTGTGTCATTGGTGTTTTGAAACGGCTGGGTGCCAGAAGGTTGCGTAAATTAGGAGCTCTTCTAAAAGTAATAGCTGGTGTCTGTGTGATGGTGGGTCTTAGAAATGGGTCCTGAAGTAGAATATCCCATCTTTTTTTCAGAATGGAACGGATCTGGCTGTGTTGAGCATTATACCTGGTAATGAAACGTGGGTGATTGTTAGTAGGCTGGTCTGAGGATATAGGTGTGGTATTAGGGACTGAGACTGATTTTGCTTTAAATTTGGCATCCTTAATAAGTTTTTTGGGATATTTACGGTCCTGGAATTTTTTTGTAAGTACTTCGGACTGGATTTCGTAATCCTTGGTGTCAGTACAGTTTCTACGGATCCTTTTAAACTGACTGTATGGGGTATTTATGGTCCAAGGGTGGTAGTGGAAACTGTCAAAGTGTATGTAGTTATTGGCGTCGACCGGTTTGAAATAGGTTCTGGTTTTGATATGTCTCGATTCAGTGAATAATGTCAGGTCTAGAAATTGTATGGTTGTGGGATGGTGCTGTGATGTAAATTGTAGGCCTGCTGTGTTTGAGTTTAGATAGCTGATGAAGCTGGGGATGAGTTCGTCGTCGCCCCTCCAGATAAAAATGAGGTCATCAATGTAACGTTTGTAAAAAACAATATTATCTGTGAAGGGGTTATTGTGGTGTAGTTTTTGGAGTTCCAGAAAACCCATGGATAAATTTGCATAGGACGGAGCGAACGACGAACCCATTGCCGTTCCGTTGGTCTGATGGTAAACTTTGTCTGTGAAAGTGAATACGTTGTTTTGTAAGATAAATTCGGTGCACTGTGCTAGGAAGGATTGCTGGCTGTGGGGCATTGATGAGTCAGTGGAAAGAAAGTGTCTTATTGCGGAAAGGCCATAGGCATGGGGAATGTTAGTATAAAGTGATGTCACATCACATGTGAGCCATCGGTAGTCTGTATCCCAACTGTAGTGACTTAGGAGGTCAATGAGGTGGGCTGAATCCTTTAGGTAAGAGTTGAGAGATTGAACATGAGGTTGTAAATGATGATCAATAAAGCGTGACAGGTTGCTGGTTAGGGAGTTAATTCCAGAGATGATAGGGCGTCCAGGCGGTTTTTGTAGTGTTTTATGTATTTTGGGTAAATAGTAAAAAAATGGTGTTTTGGGGTGGGGGTTGATGATAAAGTTTCTTTCATTTTTTGTAATGATGTTATTGAGTAGGGCTTCGTTGATGAATAGTTTTAGTTCTTTATTAAGTTCCATAGTGGGATCTGTATCTAGGATTTCGTAATAATTTTTATCGCCTAAAAGCCGCTCTGCTTCCTCCAGGTAATCTTTGGTATTAAGAATGACAATCCCTCCCCCCTTATCCGCTGGTTTAATAATAAGGTTGTGGTTATTTTGTAATGATAGAATGGCTGATTTCTGTTGTCGGGATAGATTTGAGGAGTGGATGGGTGTGCTATTATGCAAAATCTGTAAGTCCTGGAGTACTAGAGAGTAAAAGGTATCGATAAAATTGCCTTTAGATGCTACTGGGTTTTATTCTTTTGGCGCCTCTGTCCTTGTCATATTGAATATCCACCTTTGGTGGAGGGGGATACCCCATCTTTTTCCTGTCTACAGAGAGCGACTTCTTAATCCTGAGTGAGGACAGGCTAATCTCCTCACCTGCTTATATAGTGGTTACCTGGAGGTAACCCATGTTTGTGAGTATAATATTGTACTCTACTTTGTTTTTTCATTTTCACAACCTACTACACTATATTTTGGCTCTCGGTTCTTCTCTTCACATATTGTAATTAGTTAGTTGTTTGTACTTACTGTTACTACTTACTCTTACTGTACTAGGAGTCTAGGACACTCAGTCACTGTTCATAGGCTACTAGCTCCTGCGTGTGTGCACTCACTGTCTGTGTACACACACTACACACACTCTATTTCCTTCTGATAACTGATTGCTTATTGTAATTAGTTAGTTGTACTTACTGTTACTACTTACTCTTACTGTACTAGGAGTCTAGGACACTCAGTCACTGTTCATAGGCTACTAGCTCCTGCGTGTGTGCACTCACTGTCTGTGTACACACACTACACACACTCTATTTCCTTCTGATTACTGATTGATTATTGTAATTAGTTAGTTGTACTTACTGACTGTTACTACTTACTTACTTACTGTACTAGGGACACTCACTCAGTCACTGTTCATAGGCTAGCTCCTGCGCGTGTTTGCGCGTGCGTGCACTCACTGTCTGTAGTGTACACACACTAAATTTACTTGTGATTACTACTGATTATTGTAACTGCTAGTTGTACTTCCTGACTGTTACTACTTACTTACTGTACTAGGGACACTCACTCAGTCACCTCACCCACCAACCCACTCCATTAAAGTACCCCACTTTTCACCCGCCCTTTTAAAAAACTTTTGTCTATACGCCCAAAACATCGAAGATGTCTGGAAGTGGCAGCCAGCGCGGTTTGGGCAAGGGGAAGGGCAGCAAGGGAATCAGGAGGAGAGGGAGCAGCATTGTGGCAGGCCGCGGCCGCGCCACCATGCACAGTTCCGCAGCAGCAGCAGCAGCGTCAGTGGCTAACATTCCTCCCATAGCCACTGGCCGTGGACGCCTTGGGCGCCGCCCAGCAGGAGCATCTGCAACTCACGCTGCAGAGACGCAGCAGCGTGTAGCACCTGCTCCGGTTTTCCTCCAGCCGGGTCGGAAACGTCCCATTGAGGAAAAGCATGCAGACACTGTGGTGCAACTCATGACGGAGGATGAGCAGCCCGCCATCAGCTCTGCATCCGAGGCCTCCACCCTCACCACCACCACCACCACCCCTGTTCGCAGCAGCCGCCCAGCAGGGTCTGGGGAGAAGGCCAGTTCACCGTCACTCGCCGACCTGTCATTCAGCAGTCTTTTGACCCCAGGCATCATGAGTAAATTGTCTGCTGTTGTTGGCGATCTTGAGGAGGAGATGCTGATGGGCACTTTGGGGGATGAGGGATTGGACAGCAAGACTGTGGCGACAGTCAAGCAGCCCATCCATGCATCAGGAGAGGAGTTTGGGGGGTCATCATCCCAGCAGGACATGTTTCAGGAGGGGGAGGATGATGATGACCCGGTGACAGACAGAGACTGGGTGCCACCACCTCCAGGGGATGTCGTCCTCAGCAGCTCTGAGGAGGAGGAGGAGGATGCGCTTGTGGGCCTTGCAAGGAGGCGCATCATTGCAAGCATTGGCAGCAGTAGGCAGGTCCCACAGCCTGCTGGTGTTTCAGGCTCAGCAGCAGCAGCAGCAGCATCTGCCAGTACCACCACCAGCCGCACCCAAGCCCCCCCCCAACCACCACAGGGAGACAGGCAGCAGCGCTTCCATGCCGTAGGGGGATGTTTCTGTCACCAATCTGGCGATATTTCACCATGCCCACTGTGTACAGCAAGTACGCCACTTGCAACCACTGTCAGCGGAAGTTGAGCAGAGGTGCAGACCCCTTAAAGTTCAGCACCAGCTCGCTCATCAACCACCTTGCTGCGAAACATTTCCACCAGCATGAGGAGTTCCAGAGGCTGAAGGCATCTGGTGCTGGCAGTGGCACCACACCCATCACTGCACAGCCTTCAGCAGCAGCAGCAGCAGCAACAGCAGCCACCCGCCCTCCTGCTCCTCCAGCAGCACCAGCAGGAGTGCGGAAACGCACTGCTCCTCCCCCCTCTGCAACTCCTGCCACCGACACTGAGGCCTGTTCTGGCAGCCAGTCCTCAGTGGCCTCCTCCGCTGTGTCTGCTGATTCCCGTGCCAGCAAAAGGCCACGCCAGAGCCTTTTGAGCGAGTCCTTCCAGGGGGTGGTTAGGGCTCTGCCTCCCAGCAGCCGTCACGTGCGGCAGCTGAACGGCTTGCTGGCACGGGCCATGTGCTCCCAACTCCTGCCATACACGCTCGTGCAGGAGGGGAGCGACATTCGTGCGCTGCTTGCTTGCGCAGCCCCAGACTGGCAGCTCCCCAGCAGACACTTTTTCTCCCGCAAGGCCATTCCTGCACTGCACCGCTTTGTGATGGCCAATGTGGAGCGAGGGCTGGAGCACGCGGTTGGTGAAAGGGTCCACGTCACCATGGACTCCTGGAGCAGCCGCTTCGGGACAGTCCGCTACCTGTCCTTCACTGTCCACTGGGTCAGCTTGGTGGAAGGGGGTGAGGATGGGAGAGCAGCAGCGGGCACAGCAGCAGCAGCAACACAGTGGGTGGTGCCACCCCGCAGGGTCAGGGGAACTGCAGCAGGTTCCTCCGATCCTCTGCCATCCTCCGGCACACCTGGCCAAACCCCCCGCCTCAGCAGCAGCGTGAAGGCCCGCCACTGCCAAGCGCTGCTGCACTTGGTCAGCCTTGGGAAGACCAAGCTGACGGCAACCCATGTGTTGGCCAAACTCCAGGAGCAGGAGAGGATTTGGCTGACCCCCAGAGGCCTCAGAGTCGGAGAGGTGGTGGCCGACAATGGGGCCAATCTGGTTGCCGCAATAGACAGGGGAAACCTGATCCACATCCCCTGTCTTGCCCACGTGCTGAACCTGGTGGTGCAGAAGTTCTTGCGCACCTACCAGGGGATGGGCGAACTGCTGGAAACGGCAAGGAACGTTGTGCGTCACTTCCGGCGCTCGGCTGCAGCCTGTGCGAGCCTGGAAGACGTGCAAAAGGAGCTGGATCTGCCACGCCATCGGCTGATCCTTGACGTTCCGACTCGCTGGAACTCCACCCTGGCGATGTTGGAGCGTCTGGTTGAACAGAAGCGTGCTGTCAAACAGTACCTTGCCCTGGCCACTGTTTCCGCCGCTCAGAGAAGGGACAAGACCAGCAACATCCCGTCCATCGTCCCCGATGATGACTGGAGGCACATGCAGCAGGTGTGCTTAGTGCTGGCTCCCTTTCTGCAGGCCACTAACATGGTGAGCAGGGACCATGCTATGGTCTGCGAGTGGGTGCCCCTGGTTTGTCTGCTGAACAGGGCCCTCGATGCTTTGCTGGAACAGGGAGCGGCAGCCTTGGACCAGCAGGAGCGGCAAGCAGCTGCACAGTCCACCTCTGAGGGGGAGGAGGAGGAGGACTTGGTGGAGGTCCCTGACCTTGCTGCTGATGAGGGGGAGCAGCACAGTGCAGCTGAGTTGGTGCGGGGGTGGAGAGAGGATGAGGCTGACGAGGCAGAGGAGGAGGATGAGGACAGCAGCACTGCCGTCGATGTGCCAGCAGACGTGGCCCGCCTCTTCCCTATGGCAGCGCACATGCTGACGTGCCTGCGCAGAGACCCCAGGGTGATCCAGATGAAGCAGAGGGAGGACATCTGGATCAGCATGATGTTGGACCCACGCCTCAAGGGGAAGTTGAGCCAGTTCCTGCCGCCTGCAGGAGGAGACGCAGCGCAACAAATAAGGAGCTTGCAGCAGGCCCTTGTTGAGCGCTTGGAGGAAGCCTTCCCCCAGCCTTCCACCCCCACTGTCCAGCAGCCAGCACAGAGGCAGCAGCAGGTGCCTGCATCCAGCAGCAAGCGCCCCACAGACCTGCTGTCTCTCAGCCACGAGCTCTACAGGACTGTAGAGGCTCCGGCAGCAGTGACTAGAGAGGAGGTGCATGCAGCAGCATCCTCCACCGGTCACAGCCAGCGCCTGACCCGCATGGTGGCTGACTACATGGGGTCCTACAGCGGGCTTGACAGCGATGCCCCTGTTGATCCCATGGAGTATTGGGTCAAGCGCCTGGAGATCTGGAGCGAGCTGGCGCAGTACGCCCTGGAAGTGCTGTCCTGCCCCCCTTCCAGCGTGCTGTCCGAGCGCTGCTTCAGTGCAGCTGGTGGTGTGGTCACCGAGAAACGCTCACGTCTGTCTCACAAGTCTGTGGACAGACTGACGTTTCTCAAGATGAACCAGGCGTGGGTGGAAGGCGAGTTCCTGGCCCCTGTTGTCGGCGAGAGGGGGACATGAACTGGCTAAGAACCATTGTTAATGTGCCTTACCACCCTTTACCACCTCCTGGCTCCTGCTCACTAAGCCAGCCTGGTTCACTTTGACTATTATGTCGCCTGCAGCCACGTATTTTACACCTACAGTGGGCTGCTGTGTACTGCCCTTCTGCTGTCTGTGTTTCCCACTGCCAGGGTACACAGATTTACCTTCTGCTGCCACTCTGCCACCAGCTATTACGTCAAACAATAGCTATATATCTGTGTAATTTGTTTTACAAACAAAACCAAAAAACCATTAAAAAAAAAAAAAAGGTTTAATTTTTCTGAGGTGCCCGGGTTGAAAACTGTGTTGTCCCAGTTGTGTATTGGACACGATGTGGGCTGCACGACCGCTGTCTGGGACCTCCTGTTGTGTTCATTTACGGCCTGGTATCACCACTAGGTACCAGGGCTATTATGTCACGCTGCCTGCCTGCTGCCACACTCACACTACTCCTCCATTCCTCCTGCTGATGCTGCTGTCTGTCTGTGTTTCCCACTGCCAGGGTACACAGAATTACCTTCTGCTGCCAGTCTGCCACCAGCTATTACGTCAAACAATAGCTGCACACATAATTACTCCTCCATTCCTCCTGCTGCTGCTGCTGTCTGTCTGTGTTTCCCAACGCCAGGGTACACAGATTTACCTTCTGCTGCCACTTTGCCACCAGCTATTACGTCAAAAAATAGCTATATCTGTGTAATTGGTTGTAAAACCAAAACTACAAAACCATTACAAACAAAAAGGTTTAATTTTTCTGAGGTGCCCGGGTTGAAAACTGTGTTGTCCCAGTTGTGTATTGGACACGATGTGGGCTGCACGACCGCTGTCTGGGACCTCCTGTTGTGTTCATTTACGGCCTGGTATCACCGCTAGGTAACAGGGCTATTATGTCACGCTGCCTGCCTGCTGCCACACTCACACTACTCCTCCATTCCTCCTGCTGATGCTGCTGTCTGTGTTTCCCACTGCCAGGGTACACAGAATTACCTTCTGCTGACAGTCTGCCACCAGCTATTACGTCAAACAATAGCTGCACACATAATTACTCCTCCATTCCTCCTGCTGCTGCTGCTGTCTGTCTGTGTTTCCCAACGCCAGGGTACACAGATTTACCTTCTGCTGCCACTCTGCCACCAGCTATTACGTCAAAAAATAGCTATATCTGTGTAATTGGTTGTAAAACCAAAACTACAAAACCATTACAAAAAAAAAGGTTTAATTTTTCTGAGGTGCCCGGGTTGAAAACTGTGTTGTCCCAGTTGTGTATTGGACACGATGTGGGCTGCACGACCGCTGTCTGGGACCTCCTGTTGTGTTCATTTACGGCCTGGTATCACCACTAGGTACCAGGGCTATTATGTCACGCTGCCTACCTGCTGCCACACTCACACTACTCCTCCATTCCTCCTGCTGATGCTGCTGTCTGTCTGTGTTTCCCACTGCCAGGGTACACAGAATTACCTTCTGCTGCCAGTCTGCCACCAGCTATTACGTCAAACAATAGCTGCACACATAATTACTCCTCCATTCCTCTTGCTGCTGCTGCTGTCTGTCTGTGTTTCCCAACGCCAGGGTACACAGATTTACCTTCTGCTGCCACTCTGCCACCAGCTATTACGTCAAAAAATAGCTATATCTGTGTAATTGGTTGTAAAACCAAAACTACAAAACCATTACAAAAAAAAGGTTTATTTTTCTGAGGTGCCCGGGTTGAAAACTGTGTTGTCCCAGTTGTGTATTGGACACAATGTGGGTTGCACGACCGCTGTCTGGGACCTCCTGCCTGCTGTGTTTATTTACAGCCCTGGTATCACCGCTAGGTACCAGGGCTATTATGTCACGCTGCCTACCTGCTGCCACACTCACACTACTCCTCCATTCCTCCTGCTGATGCTGCTGTCTGTCTGTGTTTCCCACTGCCAGGGTACACAGAATTACCTTCTGCTGCCAGTCTGCCACCAGCTATTACGTCAAACAATAGCTGCACACATAATTACTCCTCCATTCCTCCTGCTGCTGCTGCTGTCTGTCTGTGTTTCCCACTGCCAGGGTACACAGATTTACCTTCTGCTGCCACTCTGCCACCAGCTATTACGTCAAAAAATAGCTATATCTGTGTAATTTGTTGTAAAAACAAAACAAAAAAAACCAAAAAAAAAAAAAAAAGGTTTAATTTTTCTGAGGTGCCCGGGTTGAAAACTGTGTTGTCCCAGTTGTGTATTGGACACAATGTGGGCTGCACGACCGCTGTCTGGGACCTCCTGCCTGCTGTGTTTATTTACAGCCCTGGTATCACCGCTAGGTACCAGGGCTATTATGTCACGCTGCCTGCCTCATTGACTGCCTGCTGCCACACACTCATCCTCCTCCTCCTGCTGCTGAATTTACCTCCTGCTGTCTGTGTGTTTCCACTGCCAGGGAGCACATACAATGGCGCTTCCAACATGCGTGCGCCACCAGCTATTTGTTACGCTCAAAAATAGCTGCATTTCTTTAAAAAAAAATTTGAAAAGAGAAATAAGTGAAGAAGAAGACGATATAGAAGAAGATGAAGAAGATGAAGAAGAAGAAGATGAAGAAGAAGAAGAAGAAGAAGAAGAAGAAGAAGAAGAAGAAGAAGAAGAAGAAGAAGAAGAAGAAGAAGAAGAAGAAGGAGAAGAAGATGAAGATGAAGAAGAAGAAGATGAAGAAGATGAAGAAGATGAAGATGAAGAAGATGAAGAAGATGAAGAAGAAGAAGATGAAGAAGAAGAAGATGAAGATGAAGAAGAAGAAGAAGATGAAGAAGATGAAGAAGATGAAGAAGATGAAGAAGAAGAAGATGAAGAAGAAGAAGATGAAGATGAAGAAGAAGAAGAAGATGAAGAAGATGAAGAAGAAGATGAAGAAGATGAAGAAGAAGATGAAGAAGATGAAGAAGAAGAAGAAGAAGAAGAAGATGAAGAAGATGAAGAAGATGAAGAAGAAGAAGATGAAGAAGAAGATGAAGAAGATGAAGAAGATGAAGAAGATGAAGAAGAAGATGAAGAAGATGAAGAAGATGAAGAAAAAGAAGATGAAGAAGAAGAAGATGATGATGAAGAAGATGAAGAAGATGAAGAAGAAGAAGAAGAAGACAATATAAAAGAAGAAGAAGATATAGAAGAAGATATAGAAGAAGAAGATATAGAAGAAGAAGATATAGAAGAAGAAGAAGAAGAAGATATAGAAGATAAAGAAGAAGAAGAAGTATATACAGTACTGAACAAATTTCTGGACACAACTTCTCTTTTCAACTTTTTTTTTTAAAGGAACATCCCCACATAATCTCTTGCTGTTGTTACTTGGAAAAAAGAGGTTTCTTGCATCATTCACCCTCAAAACAAGTGTTGGAAGCTATTTAAGGCCATTTCGAATAGTCAGCTCGAATAATGAGCTCGAATACCGACTCGAATAGTGAGCTCGAATTCCGAGGTCGAATCGAATAGTAAAAATTATTCGACTCGAATATTCGACTGACCTCGAATAATTTACTATTCGAATTCGACCTAACTCGAATTTTGAAAAGGGGTATTTGAGCACCACTAGTGTACACTACAGACAGTGCACGCACACACACACGGTCACACGCAGGAGCTATGAACAAACAGTGACAGTGAGTGTCCTAGTACAGTTATATAACTACAATACAAAATACAATCACTCAGTACTAGTAAAGGACAGCAGAAATACTGGTATAGATGAGAAATAAACTAACAGAGGACAGGAGAGAACAGCTGAGCTGCCCACACAGGCAGGCCCTGAGGCCTAAAGTTGTGTAAGCTTGCCTGCAGCAGCTGGCTCTCTAGTAACACACAAGCTGCTAACTAAAATACAATGTCTATCTAACTAACAACAATATAGGTGTATATAGGAGGTGTATGTGAGCAAAAACGCTAGGTGAATGACCACAATAAAGTTCTTGCTAAGCCAAAGCACAAAGGAGCAGATCTCTCTCTGTACAAAGTCAGGCAAGGACGGAAAAACGGAACATGGCGGCCGCTATTTATAGGATAGGGGCTGGCCAGGGTCCCCCTCTGTGATTGGCTGCCATCAGAGGGCCTGGGAGCCCTCTGATTGGCTCTGAGGACATCAATCTGGGCTATGACGCTATTCGAGCTCGGTATTCGAGCTCGAATAGCGCTGTTAGCTCGAATAGCGTGAATAGTGAATGTGCTATTCGAGTTTATTCGAATAGCCCATTCGAATATCTCCAGCTATTCGGAGCTCGAATACCGAGCTCGAATAGCTGAAAAAGAGCTCGAATATTCGAGCTACTCGAATATTCGAGCTCTGTTGAGCACCACTGGTCAGGAGCCAATAAAAGCAACTCCTAACCGGCTCACAACAACTCTGCCGTCAAAGAGACGGCAGAGTGGGTGGCTGAGGTTCCCGGGATGCTGCGGTGATGGCGATTCCGGCGGGTATGTGCGGTGATTCGTTGTTATCCATCGGGATTCCACCGTTTCTTGTACCAGCAGTCTCTGGTCCAACAGGGGGAAGAAACCGCTGGTACTTAAGTGGTTAATTTACAGGGAGAATAATAGCGTAGTAGCGGGGACAGTACACACCCTTGTGGAGCACCTATGTTGGTGGTTCTTGCTTGGGAGGAGTAGTTACCAAGCTTGGTAACTGCTGCATTCTGTTAGAGATGAAATACTTGATCCATGAACACAGAGTGGGATCAACTCCAAGCTGCCTCAGGTCGTCAAGCAGGATGTCCGGGCAGTTGGTGTTGAAGGCAGAGCTAAAGTCCAGGAACAGGATACTGACATAGCAGCCAGGGTTGTCAAGGTGTTATGTGATATACTCACATTAATGGCATCCACCACGGACCTGTTTGCCCTGTAAGCAAATTGGTGTAGGTGAAGGAGGACATTCATGGAGTGCTTCCGGCGATTTGCAAAATTGCAATTTGCAAAAAAGAGCCTTTGCAATGATTCCCTAGGAGAGTTTCTGATCTGCTCAGCAAAGTGCTGCCTGTACCATTTTTAGGGCAATTTTGCTGCAATGGAAGATATAGGAAAAGCGCAAAATGCTCACAAAATCGCTTTGTGCGGCGATTGCGTTCCCGCTTTGGTGAATAAATACATTGTATTTAGTCATTTTCAGGAAGTGAAAAAACAAATTGCTCTACAAAAGTGCTTTGAACAGCGATGTACACAAAATTGAAGCGCACAGTTAAGTAGGAAAAAAAAACCCACAAAAAATCGAAAATCGATGGCGTCATCAATTTTGATTTTAGATGTGAACACAGCCTCATAGGGTACTCCAGTATTTCACAAGTGAGGATTGGGGCCTGTGTACTGGATGTTATGCCTGGAAAGATATCTACTATTATTATACGTTTCTGTAGCCCACATTAGACCACGGGAAGACTGGCAATAATATTGCTAAGGGGAAGACACATTTTCCACGTCTTGATGAAGAGGCATTACTAACGGCTTTAACTTACACAATTCTGCCCTCCTCTAGCTAGAGGGAGATGCTCTGAAAGCAAATGTGAAGTGAAAAAAAATGATTGGGTTCCGAATTCGTAATCGCCTCTCGATCACGGATTCAGTTCCAAATGCACCCGTGATTGTGGTCCAAATCCGGCTCGTGATCACGGCCATGATTACTACATGAAAACCCGCCGACTTTAGCGATTATTTAATAGCAAAGTCCTCTTACATGCTAGAAACACCAAATTTGCAGAACATGTTAAGGAGAACAGTGGGAACAGGAGGGAAAAAAAAATTCAAAAAAAATCTAATAGTTTTTGAGAAAATTAATTTTAATGTTTCAAAGGAAAAAAGTATGCATTTAAATTCGGTAAACGACAGTTAATGTATTTACTGCATTTACATGTATACGTTTTTCCTTTGAAACTTTAAAATTGATTTTCTCAAAAACTATAAGGTCTTTTTGAAAAAATGTTTCCACTGTTCTTCTTAACATATCTGGCAAATTTGGTGTTTCTAGCTTTGCAATTAACCACTAAAGTCAGCGGGTTTTGGCAGGTTTTTAATCACGGATACTTTTTTCCTTTAAAACTTCAAAATCGATTTTCTCAAAATCTAAAGGTTCTTTTTCAATTTTTTTTTACATTGTGGCCACTTCTCACCTTTATAATCCATGCAATTTTGGTGTTTGTAGAATGTATGGGGGATTTGCTATTAACGTTAAAGTCAAATCCGGGATCACGGGCGTGATCATAAATTCTGCTTGTAATCACGGTTAAAATAGGAGTCGAATTCGGATTTGGGCATCAAATCCGGATCACGATCATGGCACATCTGGATTTAGATACTGCCGTGGCCGGATTTACTTGAATTTGTGATGGGGGGTTTCCCAGCATCACTGCGGATCTGACTAGAATAACCCCATCCTACCCATGGATCATTTCCTCCTTATGCTGTACAGAAGCTCTGTGAGGCCTTCTCTTACATGTTCTGTGTCTTCCTGCAGAGACCATGGAGAAGATGATGAGATACCTCCTCAGCCTGCTGTGTCTAGCCATCTGCATCCACCTCGGCACGGCTCAGATAGGTAAGTGACAAATGTTTATGTCCCTAAGGTGCACAATTTCTGTAGATGGGAAAGGAAGCAAACAATGGCCTCAATTCTGGTAGGGTTTTCAAAGAAATTACCTCATGTATGGTAATTTATCTCATGAGGTAATGACAATTAGCAATTCTAGTAGGTTTTAGTCATGTTTTACCTCTTGGTAAATTATGAGGTAATTTGCATTAAGTTTACCGAAAATAGCTATTCTCATGGAAATTAGGGGGCATGTTAGCACATAATTTACCGATCAGTGTAAGACCTGCCTGTACCTGGAGGTAAAGTCAATTTGTATGCATTTTTCAGTTTTTAGTGGTATTCATATTGCTGTTTTAGTGGAGTTCCTATTCAGGTTGTGTAATAGAGAAGAATAGTAGAAATAAAACTCCAAATATTTACTGGATTTTTTTTAATAAGAGATGCCTATAAATATACTTTATATAGTTTGCTACATAATCCAATACACCTTCCGCCCCCCCCAAAAAATCTTCCAAAGACTATCCTATGGAAGACAATTAAGACTACTATTATTTATTCACTGCATGCTTACCGCTGAAATACCTCATGTTTTACCGCACTTTATGCAATTACCTCATGTTTTACCTCATGTTTTACCTCATGTTTTACCTCATGTTCGGAAATGCAGAAAAAACGTTCAGAATTGCTAAAAAAAAGAGGAAAATACAGCATGAGGTATTTTACCTACAAAAAAAATATTTACCTCACATAGTTACCAGAATTGAGGCCAAAGGAGCTAACAGCTCTCCCCAACAAATAAGATGGTCACAAAAAATGAATAGGTAAAAATTCAGATGATTGCAAATATTCATTCATGACAGGTTCTGCTTAGGCAGGCTGTGCTCAGTAGTGTTGCTTGGGTATAGCATCATTGTTAGGCATAGACAAATCAGGCAGGTGCCTAGGGTGCCACATGCAACAAAGAGCTGTTGTCAGCACACTGTGCCTCATGGAAATTTCATACACAGCTGCTAATTACATAAGAAAATGAGGGATGGTCATTTGCCACTGCTGGTTAAAATAATTAAGGAGGCAAGGCTGGAATAACAAAGACATGGCAGGTGCATTCAGGGACACAAGTACCCCTAAAGCCTGCACAATGAGTCCCAAAGAGGTATCCAACCTACTGGTCGAGGCCCAAAGAGGTATCCAACCTACCAGTCAGTCCCCACAGAGGTATCCAACTTACTGGTCGAGGCCCAAAGAGGTATCCAACCTACAAGTCAGTCCTGACAGAGGTATCCAACCTACTGGTCGAGTCCCAAATAGGTATCCGACCCACCAGTCAAGTCCCACAGAGGTATCCAACCTAATGGTTAAGTGGTGCCAAAGAGCTATCCAACCTACCAGTCAGTCCTGACAGAGGTATCCGACCCACCAGTCAAGTTCCAAAGAGGTATCTGACCTACTGGTCAATCACTTCAACAGGGGTCTAGAGGGGGAGCTCTAGGGGATCCAGCGCCTACTCTCTACATAGGTTATATATATATATATATATATATATATATATATATATATATATATATATATATATATAATTAGCAGAATTATTGCAGATAACTTCTGTTGTAAAGGATAACAGAGCGGAAGCATATATGAGGAACGGGGGAGCTGGCATGTATGGCATGTATGTTGAGCCCCTCTGCTGCTTCTGAATGCCCTTCAGCGCCCTCTTCTGGGTCGCTAGAGTCGGGCATCACCCCACCTGCCACCTGCCCTGGCCCGGCTGCATGCTTGCTACAGCACGCAACTGGTCCCGGAAGTGCTCTTTGCGCATGTGTATGATGTCATCATCATGACGTCATATGCATTGTGATGGCAAGAGCTTCCAGCAGCCCGCATGGTAAGGTGGTCACCGTAAACTGTCATTGTATAGTAAGGGGAGGGCGGGAGGAAATAACCTTTATGCTGTTATTTGTTTTCCAAGCTAATCCAGGTTTTTCTTTCTCTTTTTCAGCACTCCAATCAAGTAAGTATGTCATATTCTCCTCTGTTTCCTGCAGTTGTTTCTCCCACAGTATGCTGTAGCCAGGAAGCTGTACTGTACTGTCCTGCAACCTCCCAAGCTTGCCTCACACAGCTAAAGGCTAGAACCGGCCCTGGAGGCTGTGCTTCCAACATAGAGCAATGCCGTCACTTACAAAGCAGAGTATGTCACGCGGTGACAGCCCCTCATCATGACCAATCCCCTCACCTGCATTACCTCCATGTGTGTCTGTTCCCGAGAGGGCCGCACAGCTCCGGCCACGCTTCATAGTCCCCTGTCACGCTGCATAGTCCCCTGTCACGCTGCATAGTCCCCTGTCACGCTTCTTAGTCCCCTGTCACGCTGCATAGTCCCCTGTCACGCTGCATAGTCCCTTGTCACGCTGCATAGTCCCATGTCACGCTGCATAGTCCCCTGTCCCTCTGCATAGTCCCCTGTCATGCTGCATAGTCCCCTGTCACGCTGCATAGTCCCCTGTCACGCTGCATAGTGCCCTGTCACGCTGCATAGTCCCCTGTCATGCTGCATAGTGCCCTGTCATGTTGCATAGTCCCCTGTCATGCTGCATAGTCCCCTGTCATGCTGCATAGTGCCCTGTCATGCTGCATAGTCCCCTGTCACGCTGCATAGTCCCCTGTCACGCTGCATAGTCCCCTGTCACTCTGCATAGTCCCCTGTCACGCTGCATAGTCCCCTGTCATGCTGCATAGTGCCCTGTCATGCTGCATAGTCCCCTGTCATGCTGCATAGTCCCCTGTCATGCTGCATAGTGCCCTGTCATGCTGCATAGTCCCCTGTCACGCTGCATAGTCCCCTGTCATGCTGAATAGTGCCCTGTCATGCTGCATAGTCCCCTGTCATGCTGCATAGTCCCCTTGTCATGCTGCATAGTCCCCTTTCATACTGCATAGTCCCCTGTCAAGCTCCATAGTCCCTGTCATGCTGCATAGTTCCCTGTTACTCTGCATAGTCCCCTGCCATGCTGCATAGTGCCCTGTCATGCTGCATAGTCCCCTGTCACGCTGCATAGTCCCCTGTCATGCTGAATAGTGCCCTGTCATGCTGCATAGTCCCCTGTCATGCTGCATAGTCCCCTTGTCATGCTGCATAGTGCCCTGTCATGCTGCATAGTCCCCTGCCATACTGCATAGTCCCCTGTCATGCTGCATAGTCCCCTGTCATGCTGCATAGTCCCCTGTCATGCTGCATAGTCCCCTGTCCCGCTGCATAGTCCCCTTTCATGCTGCATAGTCCCCTGTCATACTGCATAGTCCCCTGTCATGCTCCATAGTCCCCTGTCACGCTGCATAGTCCCCTGTCACGCTGCATAGTCCCCTGTCATGCTGCATAGTCCCTGTCACCCTGCATAGTCCCCTGTCACGCTGCATAGTCCCCTGTCACGCAGCATAGTGCCCTGTCACGCTGCATAGTCTCCTGTCATGCTGCATAGTCCCCTGTCATGCTGCATAGTCCCCTGTCATGCTGCA